>NW_017304949.1:856650-871756 GCF_001594115.1 Trachymyrmex septentrionalis
TACCAAAATGATATAAATAAGTAGCTCATAATTACACAAAATATATTGTGTAGACAATAAAAAATATAAAATTTTGGAAATAATAAAAATACATACAGAAAATTATAAACACTAATTAATAAGAAGGAAATATACTTGTATATCATATTTGAATCAATAGAAAATAATTAATAATACATAAAATATGTTATAAATAAAATATGTAATAAATAAAAATGTTAATAATAAAAAAGGTTAATAATATATAGGATAAACATATATTTATTTAAATATTATTTGAACAAATAGTTGAGAAACATTTTTTTAATCTATAAAATATCAAGAATTTACAAAAAAACATAAATTTATAACAAAATTAGTGAATAGAAAGTACATTTGTACACAATAATAAAAATATTTTTGTAGACATATTTTTGTTTTAGAAAGACAGGTTATTTTAAAAGACATTACAAATAATGTTTTACTAAATGTATATGCGCAATTATAACTGTATACTAAAAATATATAATAGGGTGTTAAAAAAAACCATTCAACATTTATATGGTAGAGACTATATACACATATACTAATTGTAAGTAAAAAACCTTTAGTGAATAGGTTGAAATCTCAACTATTTTTGAGATATAAACATTTTTGTATATTAGCATCATGAATGACTTACTATATCTACAGAAGGTATTCCATGTCTTTCCATTTCCGTATACGAGTATGTTTAGCATATAAAGTATGTATCGAAATTGAATGAGGACATACAGAACACAGTTTATAAACACTGAGGTAAACATCGCATGCGACATATAGTAAAAGCCAGTAAGTCAACAAAAATGTTTATATCTCAGAAACGATTGAGCTTCCGACGTATGTTCACTAAGGTTTTTTTTTTCGATACGGTATGTACTATCTATATCATATACAAGCTAAATAGTTTTTTTTTAACACCCTGTATAAAGTTATCACTTCTTTCGTTAATAACTAATATCATTTTATTACTATTCTAAACTGAAAACTGAACACCGCTCTTTCACTTTCTTTAATACGTCTCTTGCATAACTGTGCATAACACTGTTTGTATTTTTCCCTCCAAATAGTTCTATATTTCTATCATAAGTGCTGTGTTCCAAAATTCACTGTCAGTGCTGAAAATGTCTAGTACACAGAACGTATAACTTTTCAGCGCTGGCAGTGAATTTTGGAACACATCCAAGATGCCTACTGTCCATTGGGCATTTAATGACATTTAAAAAAAGAAAGCGCTATAAAGAAATAGAAAAAAGTGCGACAGAAAGTCAGTTACGTGTGATTGCTAAGCTATAGGTTATGTCACGTATATTATAACAAAAATGTACACTAGAGTTATTTAGACGTAATTCCTGAACGCAGCCCAGAGTGAACTGTCATTCATTATTTTCGTTGAAATTGAGTCATATTTTGTTAAGATTGAACCGAGTATTCACATTCACTTATATAATAATAAAAGTTCCCTATTAAGTTTCCTTATTGCTCTTATATCAGCAATTTATTATATATTAATTATTATAATATATGTATTATTTACTTATTCAACGATGGAGAAGGAAAGGTACGCAGAATATTAACAAGTTTTTAATAGATAAAATTATGAGAAAGATGCTCGCGAATTGAAATTTGTATAACTTGTATTTTTGGTATAAAAAAATTGTACCGAGGGAAGATTGCGAGATTATTACTAAGTTAAAAATTTTTATCTTAAGTGTCATCTTTTAGGTTAAAATTTCTGTGAATAAATAATATGAATATAAAGAATAATATATAGAAAGTTAGATAATTGTTTACTTCCCCGACTCAGAAATATTCTAATTCTAATATAAACTTAATATGTAATTTGATAAATGTTTGTTCTTTGATAAACACACACATACTAGTTTTATAAACATTCTAGATTTCTTAGTTTTAAAACATTATTTATACTTATAATATTTGGAATTGAAATGTTTTAAACCTATTAACAAGATACTTAATCAAGTCATTAGTCAATTAGTCTTTTTATAATGTTGAATAACTACTTTAAACCTTTTTATGTAAAATAAAAAAAACAAGTATATTTTTATGAAAATGTAAGAGGCATAAAATTCAAATATTTTTTTACAGGTTTACAATGCTTCTTTTGGAACCAGGAGAAATATTTTTTGAAGATTATAGTGTTCAAATGAAAAAGCTAGACGCTCAATTTTCTAAAGATAAGAAGTGGATGGAGGGAAGATTGAAATTATGCTCAAAATCTTTAGTATTTGTAAATAAAGATATTAATCAGCCATTAATTAAACTTCAACTTAAAGAAACTACATTAATTGAGCAATGTACATTAAGCAATGATATAGTAAGGTAAATATATTTTTAATATAGCTATAAAAAAAATATAACGTGCGCAAATTACTGTTTTTGTCCAATTCTTTTTATATTTTGATATTGTTACAATTGTTTACTCATTTATATGTTCAACTATGTTGCAGTAATATACTATCAATAGAGTGTAAACAACATGTGGAAATGTTGGAGAAAAATATATTAGCACCGTATAGATTTATACATCAGAATACTATATTCCACTTTTGTTTCAATTATGCAAAAGTAGAAGATTGTCTTTCACAGATCCTACAATTGCATAGAGCAGCAAGTTTAGTAACTATAGAACAAAATGCTATGGTAATATTCTTTTATTTACCAGATAATATGTTTTAAAAGAATTGTAATAAACATTAAAATTATTTTAATAATGCTTTTAATTTTTAAGATTATGGCTATTGTACACTCTAGACAATCACGTGTATCATTTGATACGTCATGGCTTGAGGATCTATATGAACAAGTGATTTTGGAAACACAAGCAAATAAAGTTTTACCACTTGTAATAAATCCAGGCAGAGTATTATTGACCAACTCGAGGATCTATTTCCAACCTTATAACAACATGGATCAAGTAATTTAGTTTCTTTCACATTATGCCACAAGCAGAATTTTTTGTTGGAATCTTTTTTTTTATAAACTAAAGAGAAAGTAACTATTGTGCATTATAACACTATTTGATTTTTAGCATCCTGTTCTTAAGATTCAACTGAAAGATATACGAAATATTATAAAAAGAAGATTTTTATTGCGACAAGTGGTAAATATTTTATAATCTGTAATGTTCTACTATATAATTTTAATAGAATTGTATTATAAGAGGAACTATATTAATAATTTATTTGCAGGGTCTGGAAATTAAATGGATAAGACAAACTGATAGCAAAATTAAACATTTATTTTTATCGTTTCAAAATCAAGATGGCAGAGACAAACTATATGAAAATTTACTTAAACAATCGGCGGTTTCTCTTGAGACTGTACCACAAAATCAAATGACAATGAGATGGCAAAATGGATCTTTATCGAATTATGATTACATTTTATATGTAAATAGGTAATTATTAGGACTTTAAAGCTAATTATTGTTGATCCAAATATTATGTGAAGGAATATATTTAAATTATATCACTTTGTTTCAGTTTGGCAGATAGAACATTTCATGATTTGACGCAATATCCAGTGTTGCCTTGGATTATACAAGATTATACTTCTTCAATGTTAAATTTAAATGATATTAATGTTTACAGAGATCTTTCAAAACCTATTGGCGCATTAAATCCTATTCGTCTAGAAAGGCTAAAGGTATGTATGTATGTGTGTGTGTGTGTGTGTGTGTGTGTGTGTGTGTGTGTGTGCGTGCGTGCGTGCGTGCGTGCGTGCGTGTATATATAGATTCCTATTAAATATTTGTAACACAATATACTCACGTACAAAACATTCTAAAATTTGTTTACAATACCTTCAAGCACTCGTCAATTACTTCTTGAATTAATCTATAATTTTCAATAAGTATTATTAATATTTCAATTGAATCAATTTTTCCACACCATTACTTTGTGCATCACTTCTCATCATTTTTTATGAAATACATTAAAAGAACCAATATTTTTTTCATATACCTGTATTATTATAGGAACGATATTCGGAAATGTCTGATCCGAAGTTTTTATATGGTTCTCATTATAGTGCACCAGGTTTTGTACTGTTTTACCTAGTACGGAAATACCCTCAGTATATGCTCTGTCTTCAAAACGGAAGATTTGATCATCCAGATAGAATGTTCAACAGGTATATATCATACTTTTTCATTTAATTTTTTTCGATATTTGTTTGCTTTTAACATTATATTAATAAATTGTAATAGCAACGCACATTTATGCATGAAAAAAAATTGATTATGCTAGAAACACTATAATTTAAGGAAAATGGATTATGTATTTATTTCATAAGAAAAGGCAGAAATAAGAAATATTTGAAATATTGTAAAAGTATATAATTACTCTGTCAAATGTGCAGAAACGATTTTATGTTTCACTTTTACGAACAAAAACACCTAACAGTATAGCTGACGTGTGGAAAAATGTTTTGGTGAACATGTCTGACTTTAAAGAACTGATACCGGAGTTTTATGACACAAACAATGGTGGTGACTTTCTAATAAATAATTATGGTATTGACTTTGGCTATCGACATGATGGTACAAAAATAGGCGATGTACAACTACCTCCTTGGGCAAAAGGTAAGATGAGATGTTTCATTATAATTATCATTAATCACTTATATTATCGATTAATCGCCATTGTTTATATATTTTTCAAAATAGATAAAACATTTTACTCTAAGAAATACTTCATTGATTAACAATGTTCTTGAAATATTTCTTATGGCAAACAGTTACAAAGCAACTATCAATTCTGCATCATATTTATATGTGATCAATTGTATGATTATAATTATGTTATAAATATTTAATATTAAAAATAAAAAATTAATATTAACTGGCATATTCTAGGACCAGCCGATTTTGTACAACAATTGAGAAATGCCTTAGAAAGCGATTACGTTTCTCAAAATCTTCATCATTGGATTGACCTAATTTTTGGATATAAGCAAAGAGGAGTTGAAGCTGATAAGGCTGACAATGGTAATTCAATTTTTTGTATTTTTTTATGGTATATTACAGTAGAAATAAAAGAAATTACAATATTAACTTAAAGTATTGTTAAAATTTATAGAGCATGATTATTTTCAAAATTTCTACAATATATATTTGTTTTCTGTGTAGTATTTTTCCATTTGTGTTATGAAGGAGCAGTAGATTTAGATACTATACGAGATATAAATGACAGACATGGTCTCGAAGTGCAAATAATGGAGTTTGGACAGATACCAAAACAAGTTTTCACTTTACCTCACCCCAAACGTTTGACATTAGCTCCAAATTTATTATACAGTGAAACATTATTGACTTCACCAGACACAATAACTTCAGGTATTATGTCTTACATATTTTTTCCTTAGCTATTCAAATGCGCATTTATACATGGATATAATATAGCATATTAAAAATTATTATTAATTTTTCAGGTAGTGCACATGTAAGCAAAAAATCAATTGATTTTACTGAATTAGTAATGTTTCAAGCACATAAAGACTGTGTCACCAGTATTGTACGAAAAAATAAAACGAGTAATGAAATTATATCAGTAGGACAAGATGGAATGCTTAAACTGTATAACATAAATGAGAAGAAATTGACACGTAGTGTTACCTTGTCCTCGTTGTCACTGTCATCTTGTATCTCATACTGTACGCTATCGCAACGAAACATTCTTGTAGCAGGATCATGGGACAATACTTTGTAATATAACAATGATCAAATTCTATATATAATTATAATATATAAATTTACTTATATATAGATCATATGTAATTTTTTTTTTTTTTTTATAAAATGTCAAATATATATGTCGAAAGTCTTACAAATTTTAATTATATTGTATTTTATTTAAGGATATTTTATGATATCGAATTTGGCAGAGTAATTGATGTTCTACAAGGACATGAAGATGCTGTATCGTGTTTAGCATGGAGTTCTACTCATCAAGTGATTATATCTGGATCGTGGGATTGCACTGCAAAAGTTTGGCATGAGTACACTTCTGGATCAAAAATTAAACCTTTGGAATGCTTTATCGCACAATTAGATCATGATTCCAAAGTAATTTGTATTAATATATCAAGGTTAGATATCACTTGTGTGTAATAATATAATAAGTACGTAACACAAAGATAAGAATTTTACTTCTTAAATAACAAATTAATTTCTGCTAATAATATACACGATATATTACTGTGTTTCATATTTATAAATTGAATTCTTATACTGATTGTGTGTAGAGACGACACTATGTTAGTATCTGGTACAGAAGATGGCGAATTATGTTTATGGAGCATGAACAGTTACAATTTACAATCAACTATTAAAGGTAAATGTATTTTCCCTTATTTTCATGCTTAAAATTACTAAAAACGGCCATGTTAAATAATTTTAATATACACTTGAATAAAAAATTGCAATGAGATATAAGTTTATACAAATCTTTATAAGTCTTTTTATATCTTTTTATATCATTTTCATGTCTATTTAATCGTAGGCTAGAAATGTGTCTAGTATTCCTACGATAGATTTACTAATTTTATAAGAAATCTTTATTTATAAATAATATTTAATGTATTATATATCACTAACGTACAAACATTAATTCTTCTTGCTCTTTTTAGTTATATCTTATCATTAAAAATACTTTTTAATCATAAAATGAAATAATAAGATTCTCTATTACCATTAATATCTGTTTATTGTATAAAGGTCACACATGCAGAGTAAACGCTGTAACCTTCGATAAACAATGCAGTAGCGTCATATCATGTGCAGAAGACAAAGTATTAAATATAATCGATGTCCGAACAAGTACACAGATATATTCAGTCAGTTTAGAAAGCGAACCATTGACATTAACATGGATGGGAATGTTCTTGCTAATAGGCGATAACGATGGAAATCTTAATATCTGGAATCATCAGGAGACTGTATTCATTCCGCAAATACATTGCCACGATGGTAAATTTTTGTTGCTATTATTACTATTACATACTACTATAGTATGACACATATATATATATACACATATTTACATATATTATTAAAATAATTTATAGTAAAATATTTTGATATTTGAATTTATTTTATATTAACTATATCTTCTTTTTATTATAAAGGCTATGTTTAGTTTGGACACTTTTAATGCTTCTATCCTTGTTTTATGTATAATAAATGATAGAGATAGAACGACGATTATAAGCGCTTAAAGTACACGAGTGTCCAAATCAAACGCAGCCACAATGGAATTTACACAATACATTAATTATTGACAATTTATAACATACTTTTCAGGACCGCTTTGCGCCTTGGCTGTAATTGCAGATAGTAATTTGATAATAACAGGTGGAAAAGACAGAAAAGTCATCATATGGAAATGTCATGATCACTGACATAGTATTACAAATAATCACTATCAGTGTATAAGAAAAATTATAGATATGTAAATATATATAGACTTTAAAGAGGCCTAATATATAATATTTTTATTACTTATTATATATAATAGGATATTCTCTAGAACTATATAATATTGGGTGATCCGGAAAGTCCGTGCGGATTTTACAATGAAAAATTGTATATACGATACCTTCGTCAAAAATGAACGAAATTTAAATTTAAAAAAAGGGTTTTAAAGCTTGAAATCTCTACTTTTAAAAGCTTATCACATTTTTTAAGTTTATATGAGTTTGATAATTTTTACATACCAAAAACTACGAGCTGAAAAAGATAAAAAATTTTCTTTTCACTTTGGGGGTCTCTCACGTGCCCAAAAAAAATTTACGAAAATTTTCGACTACCCATCGTGAAAACTTAAAGCTTTCCCTACAAAATCATTTTTTAAAAATGTTCCTATAATTTTTTGTTTCTGAGTTATTCGCGAGTTAAGTAAAGAAGCATTCTGATTTCGATTACTCATAACTCCGATAAAAATCATCATATCGCAATTTAAAAAACAGATTCTTAAAGCTGAAACTTTGCTCTAGCGAATGATATAATCGTAACGAAAATTTCGCAACAAATAAAAAAACTTTTGAAAAATCAATGAAAAAATCCGCACGGACTTTCCGGATCACCCAATATAATGTCACATATTTAAAGTAATCTGAAAAAAAAAGATTTACAAGCATATGATGCACATACAGAAATATTTACAATGTATTCTCTTAAATTCTTTTTTTTTTTTTTAAGTTTGCTCGTATTAGATTTTTAATATCACAAACTTTTAAATTTTTGAAATATGTGCATATTTTACATTTGATAAACAAAAAAGATTCTTTTCTGTAAATTATATAATTTTAAACTTCTGGAATTGTTTTCTCTTTAATGATATATTTGTATTTCTTACATAAATATACACACTTCTTATACATTGAATGTAAAAAAAGTACATACACTGAATGTATCAGGTCTATAATATTCTTTTAATAGAATACCAATTTTTACATTGGTAAAATTTTTATATAAATTATGTATAAATACAAGATGTTTTAGGAGAGGATTCTGTGTGAGACAAACATAAAGGGATGATAGATCTCATTAAAAAAATCAACTTTTATTAAGGAACTTTTGTCCAATACATTTTAAGAAGTTACATGCCTTTGTTCAGACTAGCTCTAAAGACCTAATCGATCATGCGACAACATTGTGCAGGAGTATTGATATCTTTTTACAAAGACAAAATTAAAGGACGTGAACTAGTCAGATATCACGTACAATCAGATATCTAGCTCCTTAAAAATGTGTCGATACAAGTTCCTTAACAAAAGTTAATTTTTTTGAAGAATCTATTATTCCCTGAAATTTGTTCCAATAAATCTAAAATACTGTATACTGTATAATGTATACGTACAGTGATATGTAATGTTACATTCCATTTTCGTTTGCAAAATATTTCTTATCTATGTATGAGTCAGTCTTCCTGTCTTCAAAGATAAATAATTTCATAATTAATAAGCTATTACATCATTGTGTTTAATACAGGATTATGGGCTCTTGAATATTTAATTGCAAATAGGTATCACTTTAAATTAAGAGCATCAAAATTTGTACTGTACACACACATGCGCGCGCGCGCACGCACACACACACACACACACAGATCAATGTATATTTATTTCATATGAAAAGAAATTAAAATAGAAAGTTATATCTGTATACAGACTGTACCGTTTTGTGTAACTACTGTGAAAAAAATTAAGATTTGATTTAAAAAATTGACTTTAATCATTATGAATTATATAATATTATTCATAAAAAATTAATAGCCAAATTTTATACAACTCAACACTATCTTATATTAATTTTACAACAATCTCTTAAAGTGACTAGTGTGTATGCTAGAAATATGACAGTAAATGCTATGTAAAAATACTGAAATACAATTCATTATTATATTCATGTAGATAACAATGACTAGTATTGTACAAAACATTGCGACAAATCAAACACAAACCTCGAACTTTCGTTTCCATATAATATTTTGACATTTTGACTGTTCATTGATTTACATATAAAAACTTTCTATGTGCAGAATCGAATTATGTATAAAAATGATAAAATAATTGAAATACTTACATATAACAGTGTATGATTATGTTATAACTGTAACTGTGTAATAATATATTGAAATATAGGTATAATTTGTAGTCTTTATCAATTAAAATAATTTGTGGAAGCTTGTACTTTGGGAAGCTCTTAAACTTTTCTGGTTACTTTCATTTTTGTATCTATTTCTACAATTATTTTAATGCTGAAAAGTGCTGTGTCTAATTCATTTATGTGCTGCAAGTTTACTTATTTTATATGGCATTTTAAGGTAACCACAATCAATAGTCACTTTCACAATCAAAGAATTATATACAATTGAGATTATCAGATAGTAATGCTAAATTCATAATATAATGGTTTTTATATTTCCAGACCTTATTGTAGTGAGGAATTTAAATATTCAATATAATAGTCGACGATGCATCACAACTGTTTCAATTGTTCATAGGTAATAAAAAATATAATATTCCACGGCCCCATCCTGAACCACGTCGGAATAAAACCTTTGTACAGTGCTAAAACTCCTTCATTTTTAATCGTCTACACAGAAAAAAATTTTTCTTGTAAATAGATATGCTAGACTGTGCGTGCATGCGTGTGAGAGTAATAAATATATAAATTACTACTTAACACAAAAAATAGGAAACACTTTAGAACACGCTTAAAATTGTGCAATCTTCAGTAACTCGGTGAAAAATTATCGCAGATAAAAAATCAAAAAAACATTTAAAAGCTTGAAATCTCTATTTTTAAAATCGGTAATTGATATTTCAATATGAGACTGATTCTTTATGGAGATATACGGACACAAATGGATACCTGTCAAATCTGAAAATTTTTTACAAACTTTACGAAGATCAATGGCGTGAAGTAAAATTCACAAAAATGCAGTTCACTAAGAATGCAGTTTATGGCAGTCGAAAGAGTGAATTTTTACCTTCAATTTGCTTTTTTATTGAGTGCTGTACGATTTTTGGAGTTAAAATGACCACTTTTACTTCAACGTTCAATAACTCGGTGAAGAAACATCGTACAGCACTCAGTAAAAAAACAAATTGAAGGTAAAAGATTCACTCTTTCGACTGCTACAAATCGCATTTTTGTGTGATTTTTACTTCACGCCATAGACCTTTATAAAATTTGTACAAAATTTTCAAATTTGACGGGTCTCCAATTGTGTCCGTATATCTTCATAAAGAATCAGTCAGATTTAAATATCAATTACCGATTTTGAAAGTAGAGATTTTAAGCTTTCAAATGCTTTTTTGATTTTTTGTCTGCGATAATTTTTCACCGAGTTACGGTTTTCTGAATATTGCGCAATTTTGAGCGTATTCTAAAGTGTTTCCTATTTTTTTGTTGAGTAATGTATATATGCACATAAATATAAATATAAAATATTACAGGAATAAAGTTTTATACCTGAACCAAACAATCTATACTGCCATTGTAAACGTATGGTGAAGACTTCTTACTAGCAATATGCACTCTCTTTTGATTCATCAATCGGGTCTAAAGAAAAAGACATCTTGAAACAAAAAATATTTCAATTGTTGTACAAATATATAATAATTTACTTACGCGAATTACGTCTATAGGCGTTGAAGCTACAGCACTTCCCATACTTGCTACAAAACTAGATCTAAAAGATATAATCACATTTAAGTATACATTCACTCTATAATATATTTAAATTATGTTAATTTAATTAAAAGTACTTTCTAATTCTGAAATTTTTATTATTTGTAAAATTGTAATTAGTAACAATATTCTCGATTTATTTTAAGATTTTTAACTGCAATTTTATAAAGCAAAATTAACCCTTATCCAGGCATTATAAAAAATTAAGAATATATAATACCATGTCTGTGCGATGATAGTCAATATTTTAACAGAGCAGAAGTATGTTTCCAAACATGAACAGAAATAAAAACATAGACAAAATAGGATCTTTTTACAGTAGAAAAATTAGGAAGTTATACGATGGATAATTAGTAATCATAGAAATTCTTCCCAAAGCCTAAAATGCATAAATGCTAAAATCAAAAGATGTTTGCAAAGTAGTTTATCATGTATAATCATCTGGACGATTGTCTTAACGATTCTTGAACTAAACACAGAGTGCTGAACACAGCTTCCGTGTCAAGCCTCTCTGGTCATCTCAAAATCCGTCTATCGCATGTGTCCATACGTATGACAATATCAAAGGACCTGGAAATAAAATTTTAATTTTAAGAGTTTTACTCCTTTCCTGCGACAATGTGCGACATATGGAATACTTCAAAAATTGCACAATTGTAGACACTAAAAATGTAATGAAATTGAAGTGTTAGTTCCAAGTAAAATTAACTTCTACATTAAAAGATAAATACTTGATTAATTCAATATCAAAACATCTTGCTAAATATATTGATGCAAACAACTAATAAATTAAGTTATTGCTCCATTTTAAGAGCATTTTAATCACCTCGCTTAATAGATACCGGCAATTTGATTAATAATATATTAAAATTTAATACTTGTATATATTTATATATTCTTAAAAATAACGATAAGTAAATTAAAAAGTATGATGTTTAAATGTGCAAGTTGCAAAAAAAAACAAAAGTATATATGATATATAAAAAACACACCTCTATAAGCTTTATGAGTTATTAACATCCAAGCGATGTGATTAATATAATCCAAAAAAGTTTTAAGTAGTTATTAAAGTATAAAGTGTTAGAATGTAGCTAAACTAAAACGAAATAAATTAGATTTACGTTTGAGATAAATTATTTCTAAAATATTGACAAAAAAATCTACACTTAATAAAAAATACATAATACATACTCTTGCGGAACATGTATTTTAAAATAAAAATTAATTTATATGACAAATTTTGTAATTATCATTACAAGATTTGTCATACAAATCCTAAAAATTTTTGTCTCTTTCCTTATTATTCCCAATACTCTCTTTTTTATATTTTATAAATATCATAATTGATTTTTTAAATATTCAGACTTAATCTCCTACATCGCAAACTGTGTTAAAAAAATGCTCTACATGAATTTAATAAAAATTTTATTCTATTTTAATATGCAATATATTATATTGCACATTAATATTAAATTACTGTTAAATAGCTAAGTAACTAATCAAATTTTTCTATACATATATAATAACAATTCACAATTATTAATCCTGTATCTCAAGTTTCAGATATAAAGTTTCCTATAGATACTATACATTAACAATATTTAAAAAAAAAGTTTCAGCTGTCCGGATAAGGGTTAATTGATCCTAATAATTAATAGTATAATAAATAACATACATATTGATATAAATATAGGTACGATTTAAACATAATGATAATGAATCTTTCATTTCTGTAAATAACTTTTTGTTAAAAAGCATATGTATTACCATAGGCTGCGTTCCACTTAATGCTCACAACACTCATGGAATCATTTCATCTTTGTCAAATGTTAAACAAGGACAAACGATGCTTGTGAACATTGTGAGCGTTAAGTGGAACGTAGCCATAGTTATTATAAATTTGAAAATGGTCCATTACAATCGGAAGACATATTTAAAATATTTTGGGTGCATTCCGATATCCAATGCTGAAACTATACAGTATACGCTACGTGCGCTATAGATTTTCAACACTGGCAGTGAATATTGGAACACATCCTTTATGTTATATTTACATTTAGTAAAAAAAACTTACACAAAATGATTACTAACGCTATTTCCCAATAAATTCATACATTTAATCTTGGTATAGTCATATATAGGTAATTCTACAGCTGCAATAACAGCTGCTCGTTGAGCAGTAGGTCCAACACCCTGCATAAAAAAATTAATCTGTATACATCTTTATGTGATTCCATACATACACACGTGCGTGCGTATGTGTGTGTGTGCGTGTGCGTGGTGTGCGTGTGTGTGTGTGCGCGCGCGCGCGCGCGTGTGTGTGTGCTGCATATATGTATGGTAACATATTGAAATTGATTGTATTACCCTCCAAAGTCCACGAACACCTTCATATCTGTATACATCTTGAAAGCAAGTAAACAGAGATGTATTTCTTTCATTGCCAGTAACTTGCATACGAACTTTTACTACATCAGTAGGATTGGCAATCGCACTGGATACAGCTCCAGCTAATGCTGCACAAACAATATTTATTGTGACTAAATCCCCTGTTGCCCAAGTATCAATTGCAGCTTTTTTGAGTGAATAGTAAGTCCCAAACTTTATAGTTCCATATGTTGCTTGTCGCAAAACTGCAGAACTAATTCTGATAAAACAAATTAACTATTAATTATTTAATTATACTAATAAATTATTTTAAAAAGTGGTAATGTTTAAAATTTTAAAAGTAATTCTAATGATATATATTGATACTAAAATTTTTTAGTTCAAAGATATAAAATATTTTTTTAATATTTCTCTGTTTGAATGAAATATCTTTGTCATATTTCAAACAATATCATTATTAACAATTTTTAATAAAATAAAATTTAATATTAGACAATATATTACTTTTCACAATAAAACACTCTCTCTTACCCAGAATATAAACCTTTCATTCCTTCTTGTTTAGATATTTGCATTAAAGCATCAGTCATGCCAGAATATTTTAAACGTGCAAGCTTTTCATCATACTTCTGGCCTTGTACTTGCAAGCGTGTTTTTGTCGTGTCTAAAGGAAAAGTACCTGGAATAAAAGAAATGTAAATTATTTATTAGTACGGAACATATATGTATTGAAATTGACATGTATTGTATGAAAATAAATACTGCCAGTACTGAAAATCTACAATATACATGATGTGAACTATAGATTTTCAGTACTGGCAGCGCATATCGGAACACAACCTGAGTTATCTAAAATATGATTTCAAACAATAAGATAAGAATATTTTTTAATTATTTTTCATTCACTTACACAACTCTGCAACAATCGAAGCTAAACCTCCGTATACGAAAGGTCTCCAATCCTTCCAATTTTTTTCTCCCATCACCAGTTTTGATCTTATTAGAAGACAAAGACAGCGATATAAATGTGATAAAAAATGTAAATGTTACAGAAAAATAATCGACATAAATGTAAAATGTTTTACTTTTTCCTTTCTTCTCATATATGTCAATATTCAAGTAAATTCCAAATATAATAAAGAGATAACATATTGATACAAATTTCTCTCTCTCGCATATATTTTAGGTTAGTTCCAATATCACATCGGCTGCGTTCGGAAATATCCTGGTGGAAGGGGTAACACGGTGTCACAGTACATATAGTAGCGCAACTCCCTGTCGCCTTTGATGTAAGCGCGGCCAAAATGGAGTGCGCATGCGCGAAATAAGCAAGTTACTTAGGTTATCATGGTTACCATCTAAACTTCTTTCTCTTTTCATCCTTTTTTCATTCTGTCAAAACTCACTAGAGTTATTCGCGTCGCACTCCAACAAATGCTTGGAGTGAATAAGAGCTGTTATAGGAACATATTAGAGCAT
>NW_017304949.1:871856-886148 GCF_001594115.1 Trachymyrmex septentrionalis
GCCTTTTTTCATTCTGTCAAAACTCACTAGAGTTATTCGCGTCGTACTCCAAATGCTTGGAGTGAATAAGAGCTGTTATAGGAACATATTAGAGCATCCAACGCGAATAACTTTAACCTTACTATTACAATGAAATAATCTGATGAATGATGAATAATCATTATATATAGTTCTTTTTTTTCACAATTTTTTGGAGTTGACACAGACCTGAAACAGACAGCTAAAATCAAAGTGCTCTTCCAAGAGAAGAGCTAACCTATATATTATATACAGGGTGGGCCATCTATTGGTACGTTTTTGAATTTCGTCGTATGGCAACACCAAACGAGCTACAGACCCGAAATTTTGACAGTTTATTAGTCATACCGTCCGCGGCACGAAACAACATGTTTTCTCTTGAAGAGCGTTTTGAAATTTTAAAAACTTATTTTCAAAGTCAGTGCTGTGTCGCCGAAACTGTACGAATTTTGAAAAGAAATATGGGTCGTGATAGAGCACCCACCGAAGGAGCTATACGCAAATTGGTGAGGAAAGTTCGTGAGAAAGGGATGTTAGTGGATGACAGAAGTGGTCCCAGAGCTCGGACAGTGCGCACACCCGAGAATATTGAGGCTGTGGCCCAAAGTGTGAGACAGAATCCGACGACTTCAACTCGACGCCGATCGCAGCAACTGAGCATTAGTCGCACCAGCCTGAGGAGAATACTGCACATTAATAATTGGGGTGACCGAATGGCATACTGTAAGGCCAGTAGAGGGAGCCACATGAACGAAATCGTTTTTCATTCTTGACGCGGATACTTTTAGCTTCACAACAAAAAAAAAATTAATAAAAAATATCAATGTATGCTCATTTGATCGCATTTTTAAAAACGTACCAATAGATGGCCCACCCTTTAATTATATAATTATATAAGTTAACGATTCTCTCAAAAAGAAAACTTTCTTGCTCGGTTTTCTTCTTTATTTTCGTTCACTTTTTCACTTCACTTCACTTTTTCACGAGACTAGTCTCTTGAGGTTTCTCACACAACACTATCAAATGGACAATGTAGGTTATATTTCCCTCAAAATTTCTGCTCTCAGCTCTTTAAATGGAACATTGAAACAATCATTTAAATAGAAAGAGAACAATAAAGAAGGAGGAAATGAGACGGGGCAACTTGCTTATTTCGCGCATGCGTACTCCATTTTGGCCACGCAAAATCACGGAGAGTTGTGCTACTGTACATACTGTGACGGTGTGCTCAATTTGCAAGCGTCTCTCTCGAACTCCGCCGTCTCTGTCTATAGTTGTGTTCCAAAATTTACTGCCAGTACTGAAAATCTATAGTGGACGTGACGTAAACTATAGATTTTCAGTACTGGCAATAAATTTTGTAACACAGCTTGCATTAGCGTTTTCGGCCTAACCAGGTTTGCACCAACTTGGGTTAAAAAATGTTTCACTAATTGGATGCATCCAGAAGCGACGATCGCTCACTGAGCAAAAAAGGGATTAATCAATTATTAATATGTTTATTATAATTCGTGTAGAATAACTTTGTCTACTATAAATAATCTTTAATATCATCTTTCTTACTTATTTGTTACTGTTTATTATTTCTCTAATGCCATATTTAGGCCGTAAGGTTACGTAACGCTCAGTGAGTGGTGGAGCGTAATTGTAAGTCGCTCCATCGTTGAACTATATATACACTGGAATGGACATCGAGGAAAATTCCTGATCACAATTGATCAGCCGCCATTTTAATTGAAACGATATTTGAGCGAATCAGAAACATTCGCGCGCGCGCGCTGCTATCGATGTATCAATCGATATATTACTACTGATGTATGGAAATCTATATGAACATGAATGGTATGTAAACAAAAATAATGTCACCTCAATTTTATAAGTACATTCAATAAAATAACGTTAATAACACTCTTCATATCCTACATCGTTAACACATGTGCAGGAAGTGTGATTAGTCAATTGTTAGAGATTACGGCATATGGCCAATATAAACGCTCCTTTAAGCCTATTCTACAATAGTCGTAAGCGTAGTTGTAAGTGGTTGTAGTTATAAGAATTAACCAATTACAGTCAAATATTCTCCTCACATTCGACTTGATTGGTCAATTCTTACAACTACAACCACTCACTGAGTGTCACTAGTTTCCACCAAAGATTCAAACCGCAAGGATCAACTAATTACAGTCGAACATTCTCCTGTCGTTCGACTGTAACAGGGGAATACTCGACTGTAGTTGGTTGGTTCTTGCATTCTGATTCGGATCGAACCCTCGATGAAAACTAAGCCACTTTCAGAGCATAATGTCAAAGAATAACGAATTTATTCGTAGGTTATGTGTGTTCGGTTGTATGTGCATAAACGTATATGAAAGGAGTTTTGCGATTTGAATGCCACCTACTGAGCACCACCAATACCAATTCAGAAAGCTGAGTATCAATCATGAAACTTTTTTCCTAAGATGAAAAGTGGAAAGTGAAAAATTTCTCCATTAACTTCAATGGTTAAAATTTTCACTTTTCTCTTTCCATCCTTTGATAATCTAATTTTGACCACATTTTTTAAAGCTTAGTTTGGCCTTCTACTCTCTATGCTTTCTATGACTTCATGCTTTCCATCATGATTATTATTGTACGCAGCCAAAAACGCTAACTTTATTGGTAATACAGGCGACTTGAGAATCCCATCCCATTGATTCTCGCGAAAAAGATGTCGCTAGGTGGATGTTGGATTGCAATAGTGGCAATTTGGCAATAGTGCTACGGGCGAACATTAGTTTTTAGTTCACTCAGCGGAACTAGGTGGTGCTGAACAGCGTCAGTCTCGGTGAGACTGGAGTCTGGGACGTGAGTTCTCGTCGTTCTCGATGAAAATCAGTGAAAATGGAGCCGCTTGAATGAAGGTGGGTGATTTTGTGCGCGCGCGTGAGTCCGAAAAGTGCTATTTTTCGGAGATGTGGCAAGATTTGGGTGGTCTAGGGAGTGTAGGAGTGAATTCTGGTGCTCATCAGGTCGATCAATTTGGAACGACGGGTAAGATATTTATCGATAAATTCTCAGTACATATATTATGTCTGTTTGTGGAACGAAAGCCAACATGTATCGAGTCTTTCTCCATGATAGGAGCGCACGCGCTCACGCTCTCCTTCTCCATCGTGTATCTATACACACACGCACACACACACACACACACACACCACACACACACACACACACACACACACACACACACACACACACACACACACACACACACACATATATATATATATACACCGAATATACATATACGCATAGTCACGCATAGTAAACAAAACGGAAGGACGTTGACAATGAGTTTCCTTCAATTTCCTTGCGTCCTCGCCTCAAGATCTCGTCACACTCGTCACCTCGTCACTCCCAAGATGTAGCGAGAATCGATGTTCGAGACGCGCTCGATTATTTTCTTTTCCTTTTTTTTTCCTTCTATCGCTCCATCTATTCCAAGATCTTGTATTTGTAACGTCGAGCTCGAGGGAGAGAACAAGTTTCAACAATTCGAGCAAATTATTTCCGAGAAGCACAGCTTCGGAGAAATATACTCGCGCTATTTTTTTTTATTAGCGATAACATACATATTCTATTAAATATCACTAAGAATATACAGATTATTACTTATGTGTACATCTGTAATTAACAATTTGAGAGGTATCTAAAAGTACGTCGTAAAAGTAATCGATCGTGTTTTTTTATTTTAGGAAAAAAAAACGTTTAACAAGTATTCATTGAACATTGTACGTGCACATTGGTTGCAAGTCTTATCATGGATCGAAGACAGGACCGTTGCAATCGCAGTTATAGCCGTCGTGCCTCGAGAGTTTTAATCGTTCTCTTTTGCCATTTTGGCAGTTCAATTGTCATATATTAGCGTACTATCGAAATTAGCTAATCAAATTAGCTTTTCGAGAGGAACGCAGCGCGGCATCGCGACGCGTATCGATTATACATATATGTATGTATACAAACTCTGTGTTGTGCGT
Source organism: Trachymyrmex septentrionalis (assembly GCF_001594115.1). Classification (NCBI taxonomy): domain Eukaryota; kingdom Metazoa; phylum Arthropoda; class Insecta; order Hymenoptera; family Formicidae; genus Trachymyrmex; species Trachymyrmex septentrionalis. Next base: position 875,891 of record NW_017304949.1, read on the forward strand.
GATGTACGAAATTTTCTTTTCTGAGGAAGTACAATATAACAATGTATATAACTTACATGCATAAAGTAAAAAAAATAATAGTTTAATTTAATAGGAATCGATTAACTCAACTCTGGCGAATTGGAAAGTCGCGACTATTGTCACATGACGAAATTCTTAACTCGAAAGCTCTATTTTTAGACCTTTCCGTAAATTACTGCTAACGAGGTGTCTCCTTCCCAACGAGGACACGAGACATTCCAATCTGTAATCAACTAATCATCCTTTCCTTGAACGATTATTATTCGAGAATGCGTTGAAGAGAGAAAGCGTTTATTGTCTGTATCCGCACAAATTTGGCAAGAAAACGTACACACACGCGCGCGTTGTTTTGACGTTAGGATATTTGTAATTCGATGATTATCTTATGATTGTAGAATTGACTCCCGAGCAAGAGAAGATCCTGCTAGATATAAGGCGGAAGAAAACGGAATTGCTGCTTGAAATACAAGTGAGTATGTTAATTACGTAAGCTAAGTGTACTAATAATAATACTTGTTTTATTTTGAAGTATATTAGTTGGCATTCGTAATGTTTATTATTATGACAAAACGGAAAGATGCATAATGTGATGACATTTTATCTATGAGACGGAAATGATATCACTCGTCAAGAATTTTTACCTACATAGAACAAAATGACACACACTCATCGAGATTCTCGTTTATCACTCGTAGCTGCAAAGATGTCAAGTGAGTCTGATGTTTTACCGATATATTCCATTGAATAGATCTGTGCGATAGCCACCGGTATTTACAATTGCAATAAATATATCTGATAAATCGATTCAATATGTAAATAGGAAATAAAATTTAAAAGGGAAAAGAGTCGTCTATTACAATTTTATAATTCAGGAATCTGTTTACTTGTAATTATTTCGATCTGATTTAATTTTTTGAAATAGTGTATTAAAAATAGTTTATCAATTACAGAATTTAAAGACGCAAAAAATAATTTCTACATGTTTTACAATTTTACATGTATTACAATTATTAACGCAACGCTGCAATGACTGATAATCAGAATCTATATAGCCAGAAAGATTCCAGGATGTTCTTACGATAAGACTGTTTCCGCAATGCCTCGATAGTCTCGCTTACTCATCTGTTTATATCTGTTTAAGGAAATGAGACGTCACATAGATAGTAATATGCCCGAATACAATGAATACAAAAATTTGTAATTGAGCTCCAAACTGTATTTATTCAAAATTTTCACATAAGAAAAAATGTAATCGTATATCCATTCAAAATTTTGAGTTTTCAAAAAATATTTATTCACAAAAAAACTATGAATATTTAACGAGTATTCATATTCATTCAAACAAAATATAAACTAAAAAAGAAAGCTCCAATAAGCAATCGTTACCTCTTAACTATAACCGGTACTTTGATGATTAAGTAAAAAAAAAATGAATTTATTTATTTTTTTTTAATATTCATTGTAATATTCAGATTTTATAAAGAAAACTTAGAAATTTTGAAAAATATTTTAAGATATACAGTAAAATATACATTTTTTATTTATAAATCTATCTATTTGATAGAACGCCATACATATTTCGATATAACTCCGATACGAATACAGTAATGCTATAAATATTTTATAGGATACCTTTGGCGCGACGTTCATTATGATCTGTGGGCATTAAAAATTCCGAGATATATTATTTATTCTCAATAAAAATGTAAGTCTTTGTAAGTCGCGGAGTAAGCGCACGGTGTAATCGTAGTCATTGTTTTTATAGATTTCTGTTTTCTCTTGTAGGCTTGCAAGCTATGCGCAGATAATACAGAGTAAAAGTGAATACGAAACGAAAATATTCATTCAAATGGAATGAAAAAATATTTATTTGTTTCTTAACGAAAAAAGAAATGTATTCGAATGAGTATTTTCATTCATTTTTTATTCATTTATTCGAATATTAGGTGTATTCATTGGACACATTAGTAGATAGAAAAAAATCACAACGCGCTCTCACTACACTTGTGGCATGAAATTCTTGTTTTCTCCGATTTCTATTCGAAATTCGAACAACGCGCTTGTTGCTTCACTCGTTCATGGAATTTGTGGATATCAAAACAAATTCATAGTTCATAGCAGAACGTCTGTTTAGTACGCGGTTTGCCGCGATCGCGATACTATATCGTGATTTACGATACATAGAATAAATATCAGCCGTTTAGACAGTAAATATCAAACGAAAGGAATCTGTATAATGCTTTGAATAAGTTTCGTAAAGTCGTTGCATGGTTTAACAGGTTTATTCAGGGCGTCAATGACACGAAATTTGTACACGTTTCGAGACAATTGTCGTTTCGGGACATGCTGGTCGTGTTGTCTAACGTTTGGTATGCGAAGCAGACGTCGTCGACAGGTGATACGATTAAGTTTTCCAAAGATGCATTAATTTACTAGATTTCTACTCGTGTGGTAACTCGGTGGTGCCGATTACTAAGTTACTATGTATTATATACGAGTATATTCAGGGTCGACAACGAATAGACTATGCATGCGTGTAAGTAATTAACTTGGTTGATCGCTGATTCAGCAGCTTTAACAACATCTGATGAATTAGATAATTATAATTTCAAATCTCTACTTTATTTCCTCGATCGATACTTTTCTCGAGCGAATAGTTGCAAAACACATATACATACATATAAGAAGTTGAATTTGCGCGCGCGCGCGACAGATTAACTATTAGACTTATTAGTTTCTACAATAAATGTGAAAGTTGTTACGAGAAATACTTGTGTCAGTTATAAATTTCTTTCTTTTCAATCGTTTGCTTAGCTATCTGTTATGTTTGTACGGTGTTATATGTACGGATATAATTCGATGGGAAAAAAAAGATGGTGAATCTCAGAAACTACTTTGGAAACTCTGAGAACTCTGGCACATCCGGCCACAAGGAAACTAATAGCGCAACAGGATATCTCTAATTGAGAAATCTTTCCAGAAATTTGCATAATGCATAATTTCATTATGTATAATGTGAAAGGGACCGATCTTTGTGTGGACGGTAACGTTAACAACGTGGAAATGAATGAAATTGATTGCGCGCATGCAAAGGTTAAAAAGATAATTCTCATAATTTATTCTGCAGAACTGTTAAAGCGTTCAAGCTTATATAATAAAAATGTTACGCCAATGATACGTATCTCTGCGATCGTGTTTATCCAATATATATCGCGGTGATGCAGCTGAGTAAAGTAACTTTAGATAAATGTTTTTGTATAATAATTCAAATCAAGTCAAGTTGGCAATGTTTAGTAACATTTTATAAGCGCACACCCTTTTCTCGGGGTGAGCTCACCATAGTCCTAATTTTAAAAAGATTTCCGTTTAAAGGTATTAATATTGCGAATCAATTGTTCATCAATTGTTATCATTTGTGATAATTACATCCTATATATATTTCGATATCTGATTATAAAACTGAGCATTATATTTGTCAATATATTCTTGTTGTGTTGCTCGAAGTGCAGCACAAAAAGCACATTACTGAATATATTATAATTCCAATAATACATTAAACTGCAAATACATAACTGAAATTATTGATTGTCTAACTCTAATAAAGTATTAGTCAACTTAATTGATCGCTGCGTTTACTCTAAGAATTTTAACACTATTGCAGGGTGACGCATAGATGTACATATGATAGATGGTGCGCGACGCGACGCGAGTAATTCCCCAAAGAGGAAGCAGAGACGCGCAACTGACTATTAGCTGACACATCTATTTCGTACTAACATCATTCAACGACACCAACGTCATTGACGCGCCCGCTTTCCCTTCCCTTCCCTTCCCTTCCCTTCCGTTTCGTTACGTTCCGTTCCGTTCCGTTCTTTCATCGAATAACAACGCGTAGATACGCGAATTGCCAGCACGTAAACGATCTTTTCGCGAGACCAATCTTGTGAATTGTATTACTTATCGCGCTCGCGAGAGAATCAGAAAAAGAGAGAGGGAGGGAGAATCACTCGATCGACTCTGAATCGATTCTGAGTCATTCAATTCGACGCGACGATATCGTCATTGACGTGTTTGTCAAACTGTTCCGCACGAATTTGATCAAATCTCGAATAATCTGCCAGATCTGCCGCGTGGATTCGTTGGAAATGCATTAATACACAAATAAGAGAAATATTTGTACGGGACAGTTAATCGCGCGACCGCAGCGAGGCGCCAGTGTGCCTGATTCGCACGGTGCCCGCCAGATTCCAGAAGCAGAACCGTCCAACACCGTCAGAACACTCAGAACTCGGAACCCACCGCAGTGGCTGGCGGCTGCCACTCGAGACTCGAGAGCAGTGCCGAGACTGCCGAGAGTGCCAGTACAGCCAGCCAGTCGATCGTGTCGATTCGAGTCATACACGCGATTTGTTGATTGTGCGGATCCGCCGCTTTCGCGCTTGAAATTTGAATGTGATCTCGACGATAGTCAAAAGTGTATGCGTGTACGCGTAAGGAATTTCACTTTCTCACGGTGCTTTGGACGAGAATCGAAAGAGACGGGATGTAATTATAGACGAAGAGATTAAAGGTACGAAAGGTGCGCGCGTGTAGCGTCGTCGTCGTCTTCGTTGCGTCGTGCTCAGGTCGTTGCACTTCCGACCGCGTGCTCTACGTGCTCTACGTGCTCTACGTGCTGTATGTGCTCCGCGACCTTTGCACCTCGTCTATTTCTCGGCGCGAACGCGAGCGATGTCCGATCGTAACGGGGAGTATGGTGAAGAAGGCGGGATTGGCGGGAAGCCTTCACGAAGCGAATATCGTCTTTTCGCCGGGAAGACGGAAAGGAGCAAGTAAAGGCGCGGCAACTCGCGACTGTGGGTGACCGGGTGACCGAGAATGATCTTCACCGGCAGATCGGTAGACGGTCTCGACGAGGTACGAGGCGGCAGTGGTGCGAGTGGTATTCAGCAGGACGGTGCCGGTGGACGCAGAGACGTGAGCGCCGTCGCTATCGCTGCCGGATGGTTCTCCAGTTTGCGGAGACCCGGCAAGAGGAAGAAGAGTTATCAGAAGCAAGCTAAGAGTGCCTGGGACCTCACCGTATTATCCACCACGGTCAGTCCAACACGGAACACCAAGGCCGTTTCATTTCCATTTTCCATTTTCCCGCCTCATTGTCATTGTTCAATTTCTTCTTTGTAGGTACACATGTAGCTTTAAGCTGACTTTTCATACGCAGCACGCTGCAGCAGCAATTCGTAACTATTGGTTAATAATTTTACATGAGACGACGCACTTCTTCCGACGCAAAGTATATTTTGCCGCATCTCATTGGAAGTTCAACCAAACGAATAACAAGCAGCAAAGAATTCGAAGCCGAGACAGTTTGCAATATTTGCAAAAAATGTGTGAATGAAAATTGAGTACATTTATAATGAGTACATTTTTATTAAGATTTGAAGTGATGGGGATACTCTAAATTCTAAATAACTACCTGAAATGATAATTGTCCAAATTGTAACTGCACTAACAGTTGCTATATAATCACAAGTTTTTAGCTTTTTAAGTTTTCCACATTAATTTTCGAACAGAGCAAATAAAAGACACATATCTGAGGTTAAACTTGAATTACTGTTGCTTGAATTGACTGTTGCCGTTATTCCTTTTCATGCGCAACAAATGCAGCGGAAGCAGTTACGAAAAATTGGCATCACGTGATAGTTTTGCTGTTGCAGCGTGCTGCACATGAAAAGGCATCTTCGGACGTAGAGAATTTAATTAAAAGGATATCGGGAATATCAAAAATACCGACGCGGCGCGAAAACGATACGCCTAAAGTCCCGCGCGATCCTTCAAGGTCGACTCGCCAGATTTATTTCTAGAAATTCTACATCTATCGTTCGAAGCTTAACCGCGGCGCTGCGTCGTCGAATGTTGTATTAACAGGAATAACGGTTTTGAATTTGTTCAAGGACGTCGCGTGAGAAAATAGATATTTCAAGCTTCAAGTCTGCTGATATTTAGTAGACTTTTGTCAATTGCGAAAGAAACAATAGTCACGTGCGCGCGCGGTAATAGAGACGTTGGTAATAATTACGTTGTAATTTTTCAAGTAAGAATGACATTAAAGTTTCAAACATGTCACGCGTAATATTTTCAAGTTTCGACTAACAATTAGTTGGCGTTGAAAATCAAAATGACAGTTCAAACTATGACCTACGACATCATGACATCCATATGACTCGCCTATTAGAAAGACGAAAGTGAAGAATCAAATGCGAGATAGATGTTGATCGCTTCCATATTCTAACGTGTTACGTGAATGTAAGATTACATATATAATGAGATGCGCGTATAATGAGAAGATGGAATTGAAGCCGTCTGGCAATTGCCGGGTGATAGCAATCGCGAAAATACATTTGTCGAATATTTAATGTAAACGTTTGTTACTTTCGTCAATAAGGTAATATCGCACAAGCAACGTCACGAATTGAAGAGGCTTATTTATAGAAGAAACCGAGATGGGGACGCACTAGGTCGCGTCGTATAATATAACGCGGCAATGATATATAGCGGTGATGTGCAAGTCGTATAGATCGAATAATAGAATTAAGTATATACACTTCTCTTAACACGACGCGATTTATCTCGAGGATATAAATAATTAAAATTACTACGGCGCCCTGGATAGTCTCTAGATAGGTATAGTTACATCATCTGAGGAAAGCAACGAATCGTGTTTCACCCTTCTTTTTCTTCTCCCTATTTAGTCCTGTATGGTAAAAGAGATTAGCCAGGTCAGTGATAGATTGAATCAACCGTTCGAATTCAATGATACGATGACACGGGCATATAGTGATATGGAGCGAAAATAGATCGATAACTTACACTTACCGCGTACATACGCGTAACACTAGATTTAAATAGCCTACTTTGACACATCTTTCACCCGAGGTGTACGCATTTACCCGCTAAGAGAGATAAATATAATCCCTGTACGATGAACGAGGCGAGAGTCTGACCGGCTCGACCCATATACTTGTTCCTGATCTGTAAGCGTGAGCGTGCGGTTAAGAAAAAATATATTAGGCAAAGTGTAATCGCGTAGACCAAGTCGATTATGCAAATAATTGTTGTTAAAACGAGAGAACACATAAGCGTTCTAAATGCTAAAGTCTACATACTCCATGTCTTGTTTGCCAAATAGAAAGAAAAACAACATACGAAACGAAAAACAGGTGGTGATTTGGTGAATATAATTATAATGGCGGATGGACCATTTGGTTCATTTCGCACAATGATTAATTTAACACCCGATTAAGTGATGAATTAGCGAAAAGTTAATTGCTCTCGATATATGATATATACTTATATGTTCACATCGATCATTACTGCGAATAATAACATCTCGGTGTTAGAAGTTAGAATCAAGAATTAGTGCGTTATTAATCGGCAATTTGTGTTTTTTTTTTGCTTACATCTTAATCTTATTGTTAAGTTGGTTAATTTATATGTATAGAAAGAATTTCAATATTTTCAATTCATGTAGATGCGGAAAATCACTTTGTTTGGACCATCAAAATAATTAAATATAATGTAGCCGATTGCTAGAAATCTTTCCGCAGCAGTCATGTGCAACATTTGAGCGTGTTCCACATAATTATAATATTTTCAATTATAATATTTTCTGTATCTAGATCAAATTTTAGACATTTTTTTTTTAGCAAAATTTTCATTCTCACCTGCAGCCACGTTCCCCAGCATCATTATCGTGCGATTAATTTTAACAATACGATCCCGTTCTCATTCTGCGCATTCAGGTCTTTGTTTTCATGTACTATCATAATAATCAGGAAAAGACGTGGCATATAAGTGAATAACGGATAACGGATTATCGTGAAACCTTAAAAGTTTAAAGTCATTGTCCGTTACACTCGAGTAATGAGAAAAACGCTTGTATGCTTTCGCGTTTTGCGTGCGTTTCTTCCGCGAATTAGTAACTCTTGGATTGTAGCCAAATGCTCATTGCAGTTTTCTACGACTCGGAAAATTCGCGTAGCATTTTGAACTAGTCCGTCCATTTCTTCACTGTAACTCGCATTCACATCTATCGCGGTCTTCTTGAACGAAAGGAAGGAAGAGAGTTATCATCTTATCATCCAGATTTATAATTAATCGTGTTTATTAGTCGTATGATTAGCCAGGAGTAACGAAGCGAAACTTTATGTTTTCGTTTAAGTTATCGATTTGAATAAAAACGGATTATCGTTTGGTCTGTGAGCTTTGACCATGCGATTTCACGAAATAAATTATTTTATGTTGGTTTTCGTAAATTTTGCACATTTTTGAAACGAAAAATTTGTATATTGCATTAAGAGTAAAAATAATCATACATCACCTATGCATTTGCACATAATATTGTAAAACGTCTTTAGTATGGGTAGATACACTAACAATGTCGTAATAAAACATATAATATTTAATGTTTGAGAGTATATTCGTGTTTTCTTTTTTATACATTACATGCATATGTATTATATATTATGTATAGACCCAAGCAGAAGAAGTCATTTTGATATCAAAATGACGCCAAAATGATCATTAAAAGTCATTTTTTAATCATTTCCGATTCATTTTAATATAATTTTAACGTTATCGTGACTTGTTCTACTCGAGGATGCATATTATATTTTTATCATCAGAATTAAAAAGTTTTATCTATATTATTTTCTTTACAAATATTTTATGCATTGTAATAAGAAAATTCTTGTTTCTTTTATTTATATACATATATATATATCGTACGAATGGAAAATATTTCCCATTCAAATTGGATTTGAACGCGATTTATCGTATCGAATTCCAAATATGTACTATATTTATACAATAGTAAAATCTTGTTAAGAGTTTATATTAATCGCGACAATGGCAGTATGGTATAATGAAAAACGAGAATGAATGTCATTAAAAAGAATACATGTTCGTAAAAAACAATTATTTTTGAGACAACGCTCAGCCCAAGTTAAGCTCAGTAATGTTAAATCATCGCACAGGCATGCAATTTGTTTGCGTACTTTCGTGACGCAGACTGGTTACAAAACTCGTGTGTAGCACATACATCTGACTTGGTACCAACCGGATAAAGTAGCATCTAATCGAATGGGAACGGAAACTTTCGCTCTTCGTTTAACCGATTAGTTGTTGTTTCGTCACGACACTGAAATTAAAGGAGACACAATGAACAGTATATAGATTATTATTGTATGTAAACGTTATTTTTTCAGGAGATTTACTTGCATTAAATTTATCGATACACGCACGCACGGCTATAAAATAATATTTTTTTCAAACAATCCCATATAGGGTTTTACTCTATCGGCCCAACACTGAGCTAGTACTGACTGTTATAGTTACAGTATGTATAGTTAGGACCTAAAAGTAGCTAAAAGGTTTTTTTGCTACAGGTTTTTTTTCGATGGATTTCGGAATGCAGCTTGCTCATCGAGCGATTGAGGTTCTTATTTATGGGTCGACAAATAAGAACAAAGAAAAATTAGCAATTGCTCGGTAAGTAGGCTGCATTCCGAAATCCATTTAAAAAAAAGTGTTGCAACCTTTTAGGCTCTGACTGTACTGATTGACAGAATGTTTGCCGTTAGTCGACAATCGTAGCGTTGACTAAGCGTTGGTGTCATTGTAACTGCTGGCGATCCTACATGGGAATGCTTTATTTTCTTGCATGCGATAATCGACACTAAGCAATTCTAAAAAATATACTTTTCTCTAAAAGTCAAGTAAAGTTACAATTTTCATCGATATCATTGATATCACGGTCATTTTTATAAAATTAAGATTATTGTTGTACATTACAATACATAATTCCTTCAAAATCACTTCAGCACATCTATGAAAGAACGTTCTTTAATAGTCTGCCTACTCTCGTGTTTGTCTTACGTGAGTGTTTTGACTCATCGATTTAGAGGGAACTGATAATGGATATATCTTTCCTTGCTGTTATCGATAATTCATATTTAGCTTAATTATCATTAAAGTAATCTATTTCCTATTATAAAAGTAGGAAAATTTCTTGACGTGATGAAGTTGACGTTTCAAGGAGAGATCAAATGTGATAGTAGTCAAATGTTTCGAGATCGAAAACGCTTATATTGTATATGTACATACATACATACATACATACGACATACTATACATACATGAGAAAATAAAGGAAATGCTCTGCATACGTGAAATACAA
>NW_017304949.1:886248-891787 GCF_001594115.1 Trachymyrmex septentrionalis
ATACGACATATAGTACATACATGAGAAAATAAAGGAAATGCTCTGCATACGTGAAATACAATATTTCAAGTAATATAAAGTCATCTCCGCGTACTTTTGACAAGTCGTCGTATCCTTCGTATTAATATGAATGAATACCCTTTACTTATCCTGTTTCGCGGAAGGAAGTTTGTTGAGTAGTAGTGCTGAACTTTCGATCGATTGTACAGGACGCATACGACAGAAATAGAACGGAATAAGGCAATTATTCCACACAGAATGGACAAAAGAGACATGAACATAGGTGGATTTGTATTATGTACGAGCCGTTTGAAAAGACGAATGCTTTTCTTGTAAAATTTGTAATGTAAATGATGTAAATGATGAAGAGATGATGAGAAGAAATTTGGATGGGTTGAGAATAAAAAAGATTGTCATTGATGTAGAGAGTAAAAACTTGACGCAAAATTATTAGTAGAGGAAAGCTCCCTATTATCAGATAGGCGCCTAATATGAGATAGCGGCGTTTCTGCTAAACTAATGAACGCTATCTATTGGTTCGACCATGAATTTATTGCTCTTGAATTGAAAACTATTTAGTAGAAAATTCATTATTAGATCATGCCTGTATAGTCATTGTAAAACAAGATTTTAGAATTTGGATGTCTTCAAGTTTCATTGAGATGAGCTTTTAAACCTTGTTTATTATTTAATAAATAAATATTTAGTAATAAATTCTTCATATAGTGATAGAGTAAGGTTATACTAATAGAAAAATACGGGATATGTTGAATTGTTTAATTACAGAAGTAAGATTTGATGATCGTAAAACAAAGCGTGAAAATCGTAATGAGATACTCAGAGTATTTCTAATATGAAATAATGCTCCATGCTCCTATATTATAGTGAAAATCGTTGCTAAAGTATAAATGTTATGGTACAATAATAAAAAAGACAACCGGAATAAACATCGAGTGCCTATTTCTACGACGTTTGATTGCAACTACCTGAAGACGAGTTCTAGGTATAATCTATCGCATGCACATTTTTCGCGTACGCTGGCTGTGTTTATTTGTATTTTAGTAACATTAAATAAAATTTTTTAATTGCAATACTGATATACTTTGCGTTTTTTTTTATTATCGATTTCTCGGGATATCTCATATTAGCAGCACAATTTTATGACTTTGCGATTTGCTCACTTTTTACATTTCTTTAATTTAAAAAAAAATGGAATTTGAATTAAATTTTATATAACGTTATTTTAAAGCTTATTAAATTCCCTTCAAAATGACCCATTATTTTTTTAAATTCTGCCTATAGACTTTTAGCATTTATCCAAAATAAACTCGGTACCTTATAATAGCGGCCTTTACTCTATTGTTCTGTAAGCGTTAAGAAAAATGTAATGAAAATTAAGTTCAAGACGCGTTACTCTTAATGAATTTTGATCTCTTTAACGCCGCAGAGCATGAAATATTTACAATGTGCAACTTGGTTTTTAAGCATCTGAGATGATTCGCGATCACTCGTATCTTGTTTCGATGATGACAAAGCGATAATTAGCAACGCTAAACGCTATCTTGCGTCATTGATCACATATATGATGCGAGTGCGCATTCGCTGTTCTTTTCGCTATATCCCGCAAGGTCATTGTAGATTAATTTTGTTTGGATGAAATTTTTAAATAATGGAGTCGAAAACATTTTAATTCGAGGAAACGGTATCGAAAGGAAGTTTCTTTCAGACAAGGAGTTATAATATGTTATAAGAGTTATAATTTCTGAGTGCACAAGGCATACCGGTTTTTCACGCGTCGTCAGCGGCCTTCCTGCCGTGAGACCGGATGCACACCGCGATAAGTACAAAAGGAACGTTACTATACCTTACAGACAATACTACTCAGGGCCGACTAACATAAGTTATCGTCCTTGTTGTTATCACGGCGATCCATTAACGAGGCTGATCGGTGAACGATGTTAATGCACGACCGCTTCCGGTCGACCCTTCCTTCCTCTTTCCTTTCTATAGAAACGATTCTATACAGAAAGAGATTTCAACGTAGATACACTATGTCTATACATGTCTATATAATTGTCAACTTTGGAATTTCTTCCGTCAGTTCGAAATATACTAAATATAGTTTGAAAATGGAACATCGAATGGCTAACTCGCAAATCTTTTCGTATCGACAGATAATTCGCAATAATGCGACCGTATAATGTATCATTTCATTTCCTAAAACGTATTCCTACCTATTTGCAATACTTGCAATGTTGCGAATAAATGCATCGCGTATACAATATGAATATTCCGGCACCTTTCGAATTTCTATAAAATTCGATTCTATTTATTTATGTAAAAAAAAAAAAAAATTGAAAAACGTGAAAGGAGACATCGGAATTCAAAAGATATTGCGGATAATTCGCATTCGTCGCTCGCAATCACTCGTATAAGCGTACACAATAATCGTTACGCGACGCTACGTGCTTGTTAACACTTTTAACGCGTTAACGTTAAAAGTGTCTTTAACTCAAAGCTTGTTGGACATGCTCGCGAAACTCTGAAAGAGATACGATCCTGCTTACCGGTATTTACGGAATGTACGTTGAACTGAGGCACATGGTGGGAAACAGGCGGACAGTGTCGACCTGTCGACCGGTATTCGAATAAAGCAGGAAGTCGCTGTTGCACAGCGAAAGAAACCATGCGCATAGTCTACAACATCGCGTCGTTTGGATTATTATATAATATTATGTATTTCGATAATATACGTTTTCCAGTCGAGAATTTCGAATCGTTGAATTTTTCGTAATCCATAAGAATTGTATAATAGGATGGTCTTTCTTTACTGTTGAAGAACAATTTTTTTCGAATTCTTTCCGCGACACCCCTCAAAATTCCAATTCACAAAAAAATAATTCCTGTCAAATTTCAGCTCGATGGGACAACGGGAATCCGTGCCGATAGCTCGTTCTCAAACATTTGAATTTTCCTTATATTACACTCTCAACATTGATTTTTAAGAGATTTTTCCACGAAATAATTTCAGTCTAGACGACTTTTTTTATTTTTTTTTTTAACATGTGTGTTTTGATTTTTTGCATCGTTTTGAGACCTTATATCTCATTCAAACAATTAGGAGTATTGTTAATGATTAAAAAATAAAAATAAATAAATAGTATAACTCTGGTATATACGCTGATGGGTCTTTCTTTTTTGACATTTGATTATTTTTCTTCTATTACCACCTAAAATTGTGTTCCAATGTATATGTATATATAGATAAATAATAAAATACATATAAAAGAAAAGCTCAATTAACATATGAACATATAAATTATAAGTAAAGGGATTACAAACCAAATATACGAGATAGATAACACTTATAAAATTTTAGATTATAACAATAGGAATTGTGCTGATTAACGAATGAAAGTCTATCTGAAAAATATACTTTTTTTAAATTCTTTTATTGATTTTTTTATAATTTATGTATTATAAAATACAACGATAATATAAAAATACGTTAGTATATAAATAACTTAGTTGTAAAATTAATTTTCTAACAATTGCAATTGGTTTCAAAAGAGTTTCTTTTTTAGCATTTGGAAACTGTTTGCGATAGTCGCTAACAACTTTTAATACAAATTGTCTTTGTTCCTGATCCGTTGTTATAATATAATATTACTGTAATCGGTAATTAGCCTTATTCTCCGTTCTGCTGTGTCATTAACAATTTTTAAGTTCTTAATAATATGGAATCCTTTTTTAAAATGTTCGTTTGTAGACCAGGTTGAAGGACCAGTTTGTAAAAAATCGGGGTTCCTTCAAGTAATCAAGGGACGGCCTTCAGTAATCAATACATCACTTTATAATGTGTGTGTGTATATATATATATATATATACATACATTGAGACACAATTTTAAGTGATCCTAAGAAAAATAATCAAATATCAAAAGAGAAAGACCCATCGGCGTTATATAGAGTTATACTACTTATTTATTTTTATTTTTTAATCATTAACAATTCACCTAATTGTTTAAATGAAACTTATAAAATCTCAAACGATGCAAAAAAGCAAAATACATTGTTAAAAAAAAATGAAAAGTTCTCTAGGCTAATTTTTGTGGAAAATACGCTTAAAAATCAATGTTGAGAGTATAATGAAAAGGAACTCAAATGTTTAACGAGCTGTCGGCACAGGTTTCCGTTGTCCGATCGAGCTGAAATTTGACAGAAATTATTTTTTTGTTAATTGGAACTATTTTGAGGGGTGCCCCGGAAAAAATTCGAATGTCGAAAAAAATGGATCACTCTATTGTATAACTGATATTGCTAAAATATTGAAAATGTTTGAAAATATAATAATAAAAGTTTAATTTGACAATCATTCTGTACGATTTGTTTTTTAGCAATTAAAAGATGAATTGGGCGAAGTTGTGGCAGAAATGGAGGCGATGGAGGGCGGCGGACTTACGGCCGACGAGACTAAACCGTCCAACAAAACTAAGCAGACGTCGATCGGTCGGAAAAAGTTCAATATGGATCCTAAGAAGGGTATCGAGTACCTGATAGAGCACAACCTCTTAACACCGACGCCCGAGGACGTTGCTCAGTTTCTCTACAAGGGCGAGGGCCTTAATAAAACTGCGATCGGTGACTATCTCGGTGAACGACATGACTTCAATGAACGCGTGCTGCGAGCCTTCGTCGAGTTGCACGACTTTACCGATCTCATATTGGTACAAGCCCTACGTCAATTTCTCTGGTCGTTCCGACTGCCCGGCGAAGCACAAAAAATCGATCGCATGATGGAGTGTTTCGCTCAAAGGTACTGCCAGCTAAACCCAAATATCTTCACCAATACGGATACTTGCTACGTGCTGAGCTTCGCCATCATCATGTTGAATACTTCATTGCACAATCCGAGCGTTAAAGATAAGCCCAGCGTAGATCAATTTATTTCGATGAATCGAGGAATTAACAATGGTGGTGATCTGCCGCGGGAACTGCTTGTGGTAAGTACTTTTGGGGAAGACTAGAGATGTTTTTCATTTGGTGACACAATTATCTAATAATTATTAATTCTTTATTACGCATTGAATGCTAAGAAAGATAGAATGATATTTGGGTCGAATTTGGTCGTTCAATGGAGAGAGAAAGCTATTTTTTCTAAGATATATTTTTTCTCTCGTCTTTCAGTCGAAAATTTTTGTAACACACACATTTGTGCTTAATCAAATATATTTCTATCTATTTATAGAGTTTATACGAGAGTATAAAAACCGAGCCTTTCAAAATACCAGAAGACGATGGCAACGACTTGATGCACACCTTCTTCAATCCTGATAAAGAAGGCTGGTTGTGGAAACAAGGTAATGACTACTTATATTCGACATGACTTTTCTAGTTTGACTGCATTCCGACGGTTTTCGTTTTATTTTCGGACGCTCGTATAAAGACTTGAAATAAATTTTGCGTATCATGCAGATTTGTGTGTGCGTGCGTGCGTGCGTGCGTGCGTGCGTGCGTGCGTGCGTGCGTGCGTGCGTGCG
>NW_017304949.1:891828-895915 GCF_001594115.1 Trachymyrmex septentrionalis
GCGTGCGTGCGCGCGCGCGCATGCGTGTTATATGCAGTGTCCCATTTTAAATAATTTTAAGATTTCTAAGATTTTTAAATAGTATTAAGATTTCTAAAACTATGGTAGATACAGAAAAATATTTTAAACAAAAGTTATATGATTCGGAGAGGTACATAAGAAGGTACCATTGATTTGACCTTGGGTGGCGTTGCCAAGGTCAGGTCAAGGTCACGTCGATTTTTTTAAATGGAACTCCCTATTTTTCATTACATATTCTTGTAGCTTATCCCGAAAGCTTTCCAAAACACTATAATAAATTTATTTTTCATTGCTTACTTTTCGAAAATTACAGTACCACCGGCATTAGCATTACGCAAGGTATCTGACTGTAACTTTCAAGCCTTGTAACTCGAAAAGTAAGTAATGAAAAATAACTTTATTACAGTGTTTTGAAAAGCTCTTGACACCAGCTATTAAATTCTGCCATCAAAAATAAGGTGTTCCATTAAAAAAATCAATGTGACCTTGATCTGACCTTGATGACGCTACCCAAGGTCAAATCAATGGTACCTTCTTATGTCCCCCGCCGAACCATATAACTTTTGTTTTTATTATGTTTCCGTGTCTACCATAATTTTTACGAAATCTTAATGCATTATTGTAAAATGGGACACTCTATATACTATAGTATGTGTGTGTGTGTGTGCGTGCGTGCGTGCGTGCGTGCGTGCGTGCGTGCGTGCGTGCGTGCGTGCGTGCGTGCGTGCGTGCGTGCGTGCGTGCGTGTGTATACACATGCATTCGTTTGATTTCGTTTCACAAAAGTTTTTGATATAATAAAAAAAAAAGATAAAGCTCGATATTTCGTAAAATACTTCTCAATTTTTGTCACATTCATCATTAAAAGAACGTTTATTCTTACATTGTATCACTTTGTCCTTCTGCTGCCCTGATGGAGACAGCAGGTAAATAACATCTCTATGAAAATTATAGGTTCTTAATTCTATATATTCTGTATTTTATTGTTACAGGCGGACGTTACAAGAGTTGGAAGAGGCGATGGTTCATATTGAACGATAATTGTTTATACTATTTCGAGTATACAACAGACAAGGAACCACGCGGTATCATTCCGCTAGAGAATATTCAAGTTCGAGAGATTCAAGACCGGCATAAACCTCACTGTTTCGAATTGTATGCTGCTGGTTCCGAGTTTATAAAAGCATGCAAGACTGATAGCGAAGGAAAAGTCGTCGAAGGTACGATTGCTTAAAATTTAATTTAGTTTAATTAATTAACATAAAAGGATTCAACACATTATATACTTATATATTAATCCAATATTTGTTTACAATTATTTATAATTAGGGAAACATACGGTGTACCGAATGTCTGCAGCTACCGATGAAGAAAAGGATGAATGGATCAAATGCGTGCGGTAAGTTGAAATGACAAATAAATTACAATTTTACATGCTTGTACTTTATATTGTTGCATTCTTTTACAGTAAAGTACAAAGCAAAATTGTGTAAAAATTATTCAAACATTATTATTCATTTTCAGACAAAGTATATCGCACAATCCTTTCTACGATATGCTGGCAGCACGAAAGAAGAAGGCACAAAAAACAAATGTACACTCAAAAAGTTAAATGCTGCCACGAGCCGAGTTTCGAGAGAAATTCGGCGGATGAGAAGACTGTTTATTCGCGATCCACGTATGGTATCGTTGAATATAACCAAATTATTGATAACGAAAATTCATCGAGAAAGAAAATGCCGAAAGTGTTATGGATTATGCTAGACAGTAGTTATCAGGCAATGGTGCCGTGATTATTAAACGCTCTGTGTCTGTACATATAGAACGAATTCTAATGCCATATAGCATTACTGTGGCATCGTAAATCGAATACGAAATATAGAATCGGCGTAGTGTAAGATGGATACTTAGACGAACATTATATTAATGATTACAGTATGATTACGTCGTCACAACATGATGCGATGCCTGATTGACATCAGTGTAAAAAGAATCTTGCGCTAGAGAGGCTTATTTCCATTAATTTAATGGATAAATTGCCTCTATATTCTTTCTGTAAAAGAGAATGATGCAGATATGATTTTGCATACATTAGAAATTGAAATTTTGACTGTAAATTGGGTAAATGATAACTATATCGTATTGACATCAAAGTAATATGTGAGCAAGGAAATATCGGCTTATTTCACTTTTCGTATATTGCTAAAAAGAAGTCAATAATCTTCAAAATTGTCCTGATAAAAGCACAAAATAGACGTTTTCAATATCCTTATAATGTCACATCTGGCAATATATTATGTAAAAATAACTTGTGTAGGAAGCTATAGCGGAGAAAACGGAACATTCTTATTTTCCGGCAGCTTTGAGACACCATTGACGCTCTACGTTATTTCAGGAAGGTAATATTTAAGGTATTTTGTATAAAATATAAGTTCTATCATCCTGTATCGTGCAAATAAAAGATAAGCCGTGATTTCCAATTATATATAAAAAAAGGCATAAAGCCGAGGATAACTTCATGTGATAATTATTCGTATGTATTTATTTAAACAAATATGTACAAAATAAAACTAAATGATATGTTTTCTGAGCATGAGACAACATTATTTTGGATTAGTCATGCTTGTACAATTTATATATATATTGTATATATAGAGCATGATTAACCTGCGACTTATAACAATGTTCGTTTAATTAAAGGTTATACTGTATAAGTACATATAGTCTAAAAACGGACACAGACGCACATAAACTGCGTACATTTTTGCATAAAAAATTCAGTGTAGTGATTAATACACATAGGATACGGTCAAAATCTCACTATAAGTGCTTAGAAATATTTGATTGACCAATTACAGGAAAGAATTTTACGAATTGACTAATCAAAGAATTCAAAACATTTGTGGCATTACGTTGACCGTATTCATAGTAAACGTCTTGGTGAGATCTGGTGGGAACCTGCAACTCCATTAGTCTTTACTGCTCTCCTTCCCCCTCCCACTCTCCCCCTCCCCAAAAAAGAGAAAAAAACACACATTAAGAGGAATTAATAGATTTTATATAAAAAATATATATATGTGTTGTATATATGAGTGTATATAAAATTTATGTTTATGTTACATATAGCTCTCTTATATTATTCTCTAAAGAATAATTTCATATGGAAATATCCGTGATTATATTATGTTTTATGGAAATGTTTGATGGAAATTAAATTTGTAATTCCTTCGCGACTTTATATTATCTTTTTATCCTGTTGCATACACAGATGATGAAAAATTAGTGACAGAGAAGCAGGTGCCTTTGAGATCGTCAAGCTAGTCATAATAGCTGATCCGTCATGTACGAAGGATTCGGAAAAAAAAAACACTTCTTCGCTATATGCAAAGGAAGCCAAACATCGAAAACGCCTTATTATATGATACGTTAGATAGTGATGAACATTTCAAAAAATATAAAACAAAGTAGGGCGTAAATTTTGTAATGTTGTTCCATTCTTGAAGAGACGTAGATTCTATCTATCGCAATAGAACAATCTCCAATTGATAATGAATTTATGAAAAGAAAAACTTTTTTATAACAGTACTGAAAATATGTATGTAAAAATGATTTGTAGTTATTTTTTTCTTTCCATATAGGGAACATTTTCGATAAGTCTGTTTAATACTTTACCGCGATATACATTCACATACCTGCCGATATAATCTCGAGATATATTCTCCAGATATATTTCTTTCACTTCTGCTTCCTAATAGCTGCGAGGACAATAATATTATGTTATCAAAAAGTTGATACACACAAATGATATAATACGTGATAAAAATGGAACAATGCAGAATCATCCTTTTAGATTGTTTATAATCAATTATGTCTTCTCACGCGATATTTATCGATATTTATTGTGTTATAATTCTGTATTGTAGTTAACTTTTTGAAGATCATTAAAATTGATTAATTATTTATGCTAGTACATAGATATGTAATTTGCAGATAGTTTGATAAATTATTTTATTTTTTCTTATTAATATGTATATAAGAATGTTTTATAGGATTATATATATATATA
>NW_017304949.1:896015-912789 GCF_001594115.1 Trachymyrmex septentrionalis
TAAGTCTATGACATATACTATACGCGAACATTGTGTATGTACATACACATGAACACATGTGCGTGCGTGTGTGTGTGTCCAAATTATAAACCTGTACAAAATAAAGTAAAATTAGTCTGTTCCCTTGTAATTCAACTTGTAATTTTCCTCTGTATATTTCGTTGTAAAGTACAAAGATGATGTATGTAAAAGAACATTAGTACTACTATGTATTAGCAAAATAATTGATCGAATTTAAGAAATTGTATAAAGAATTGTATTTATTAGCATAGAATTTGTACATTTTGTAGTATATTACTTAATAATTATCATTATATATAATTGATCATATATTGTATTTAGCAAGCAAATGTGTGTATTAATTTAAATATAATTAATAAATTTGTTTCTAGCAAATATATATATATATGTGTGTGTATGTATATGTATGTTTCACACATATCGTTATGAATAAAAATCTGTTTTAAAAGCGAACATACACTCGCAATAACTTTCTGTGTGTAAGTATATATATACATACCTTGAATTTTCAAATTTCAGATTAAAGTTTCGACTCGAGTAATCGATTGGAGTAATCGATTGTTGCGTAACTCGATTCCTTTCGACTATATAGGCTAACTTTCGAGAACTCGAATCGAATTAAACGAAAAGAAATAAAGAATTATCCCGGTTCAGATTCGACTTGGTACCCGCAAATCTCTAATTTTAGCAAAATAATCCATCTTGTGCTGCGTTCGGGAATGCACACCGAGTGTCTCCAAGTATCATTCTATCCTTGGTTATTCGTCGAATGTTGAGTAAGAATAAATTGATATCTCCTGGAGGCAGTCGGTGTGTATTTCCGATATTTCCGGTATTCCGCAGTCTTGGTAGAAACCAGAAACGTTTAACCAAAGAATTAACTTGCAATTTATGCATGCAATGTGTCATGAAGAATATACGCCTCAACATTTATTTCTTTTAGGTTTCGTCAACTTTGAATGGTTCATTTAATTTTTCTGATTTTTATACATATACATATATTAATTTCGTAAGAGCATTTATTATAGAAAGCTGCAACTACTTTTCGTGCGTGCGTGCGTGCGTGCGTGTGCAAAGGCATGCATATATACATATATTATATCATAGACGATTGTGATATAGATAAGCGATATTTATTTAATGTTGAAAGAGAATATTTATCTAATGTTGACGTCTTGATATATAGTATTTCAAAGGTTCTCGCAAAGAAGCCTCGATGCTTCCGACTGCTTTCGACGTTTCGAGGATTCGATATCGAAAAGGAAAACGCTCGCGGGAGCAGCGAAAACTGAAAAGGCGCGAGGCGCTAAGAGCAGCGTAGTGCGCTCGGAAAAATTGGGTCGATGCGCGGAAGATGGCGGCCGTTGCGTGATGCGCGTAAGAAGACCCGTGCCGTACCTCGTACTTGGGTTTTGCGAAAAACATGAAAGAACGACGGTAAGGTGCGTAAACACACGCGGGACGCGACCCGTCGTAAAAAAAAAAACTCACTTACTCGCGTCAAATCTTGGCCCAATCGCGGTAAGTGTTGACGAATTTGTTTACGAAAAGCGACAACGAGAGAGGAAGTTGTCTCTTGTGGTTTTCGGCTGTCGTCGATCGTCGCCGTCGCCGTCGTCGTCGTCGCCGTCGCCGTCGCCGTCGCCGTCGCCGTCGCCGTCGCGATTCTAGACAGCCTCGCGACTCGCGACTCCAATCTCGATCACAGATCAGACATCACGTCTATCTATTCATTGTCAATTTACTGCAGTGAACGGTGCAGCGGTGGGAAAGAAAAATAAGAGTACAAACCCGTAACGGATACACTCGACACTGGAGATTAAGTGTTGCCGGACTTGGGCCCGGTGAGAAGAACAGTAGAGATGCTGAAGCAATTGCAGATGGGGATGAGAGCTTTCCTCTTAATGGCCTCCCGTGTGTGGACCTGCATCTGCTTTCTACTCAAGAAGCAGGTTAGAGCCGTAAGTAGGTGCTTCGCGAATCGCGCCTCTCTTCGCGCCTTCCTCCGCAGTTAGGCACGACGCATGGATGTCATATTACATACTTGTATACTTATCAACTTCATCTAATCGACGAATCGTTTTCTTACCTTCTACTTTTATCGCGATATGTGGATATTATTGACATTCGTTGATGTAACAACTCTTTGATGATACGTACTGATAATTTGCTGTTCTGCACGAATCTCTTCGTCTCTTTTCATCTATAAAATTCAATATATATTATTTGATGTTGTAACAATTATCTGAAAAATTATTTTATAACAGCAATAATTTTTCTCAATTTTTTTTCAGTTTTTTTTAAGTAGATTTAACATTGCTATGTATAGGATGAAAATTTATTCTTCATTTGTAAAAAGAACTCAGTTTTATTTTCTTTTTTTAGCTGAGTCTCAAATCTTTTAAGTTATAATTTTGAAATTAATGGATTATACTCTAGTTGCTCTCTTCAGAAATATTCATCTTTTTACATGTCACTCGTGTTTGTTTTCGATCAAGATACAAATTAGAGGTGTAAGTAGTTACTTCATGCTGCCATTTGATATTTACATGTGTGTGTATTTACAGTTGTATTTTAATTTAATTTGCGTAACACGAGATAAATAATACATCTACTATTCTAAATCTTTATTCTGTTTACATTTATATTTATATTATTTACATCTCATGCAATTGCCATATTGTGATTATTATAATTACAATCATTGTTTTTTATTATCAAAATATTTTTATTTATTTCATATAACGCGAGTACATTAATCTCCGTTTTAATTTTCTTGTAATGATCACTTTTTTTCATACATTATAAATGTATAATAATATACAAATAATATTTTTTTTTTTACCATTTTGTTGTAGATCTCACAGATGCAACCAGTCAAATATGAGATCTTCCCGCTTTCACCTTTATCTAGGCACAGACTTAGTAAGTATTTATATGATGTATATATGAATTTTGTACTATCTTGCGTTTAATGTTTTTTGATATTTATATTTAATGCAAGAATGTTTC
Organism: Trachymyrmex septentrionalis; assembly: GCF_001594115.1. Lineage (NCBI taxonomy): Eukaryota > Metazoa > Arthropoda > Insecta > Hymenoptera > Formicidae > Trachymyrmex > Trachymyrmex septentrionalis. The sequence goes on from NW_017304949.1 coordinate 899,049, forward strand.
AGGTATAGTTAAAAGAAAAGTATTAGTACTGGATTTAGACGAAACCTTAATTCACTCTCATCACGACGGAGTAGCAAGGCCAACTGTCAGGCCTGGTACACCTCCAGATTTTGTTCTTAAAGTGACGATAGACAGACATCCTGTTAGATTTTTTGTCCATAAAAGACCACACGTAGATTTTTTCTTGGATATTGTTAGTCAGTGGTAAGTATGTATATATATATTCTCTCTCTCTTTCTCTCTCTCTCTCTCTCTCTCTCTCTCTCTATATATATATATATATATATATATATATATATGCTACTATTTAAAAACACTTAGGTTTTATTCTCATGTTTTACGATACAAAAAAATTTGCATTAATTATTTCCTATTATCTATATCAATTAGGTACGAGCTAGTAGTTTTCACTGCATCCATGGAAATATATGGGGCAGCAGTTGCAGATAAATTAGATAATAACAGAGGTATTTTAAGACGCAGATATTATAGACAACATTGTACGCCAGAAATGGGTTCCTACACCAAGGATTTATCAGCAATCTGTTCAGATCTCTCTTCAGTTTTTATTCTTGATAACAGCCCAGGAGCTTATAGAGCTTACCCACGTAAGTATATATTTATACCATTTTAATGGGATTACTTTTTCTTTTGCCTTTCACGTCTAGACTTTGTGAAATGAGAGAGTCTATTATTATTTCCTTTAAAATATCCAACACATTTGTAAGGTGCATGTAATATCTTTTACAATATAATATTTGTATGTATGCGTTATTAATGTGCTGTCCCATCTTTTTAGAAGTAAACAAACTTTATATTTAATGTTGTCTGAACAAACGTGACAGCAATAATTTTGAATTCTGTTTTTAAAGAAAGATACAATAACTATAATACGTATGCTATTTAGAAAATAGAAAATCTCCGCATTTCATTTTCTTGACTGCGACGTAAAATCGTATCTTTTCATGATTTGTCTTATATTATAAAAGAAATGCACAAAATAATTTCGTGATGGATAGAATTAGAAAGATTAATAATGTGCTACTATATGTACTATTGTATCTTCTTTCTTATGTCATAGACAACGCGATACCCATAAAATCATGGTTCAGCGATGCGGGAGACACTGCTTTGTTAAGCTTACTTCCAGTTTTGGACGCTCATCGTTTCACGCAAGATGTACGATCCGTTCTTTCAAGGAATTTACACTTACATCATACTTGGTAGCATAGCCGAGATTAAATAATATACTAGATATTCTAGAGTTGGAACTATTAGCAGTTTCAGTTAGTGTGTCTAGCCTAGGATTATTATTGTTATTAATTAATAGCAACACTAGGTCGCTGCCCGCATAATGAGAGAGCCCTCCCCTTCTTCAGTCTTTCTTTTTCTATACTCGAACGGACAGCGGCGAGTAAATACCGAAGGGAATGGTATTCAGCCAATGTATAATTACATAAGCACAAAGCATCCTAGGATAATTCTTTATATTGTACAGTCCATGTGTGCAGAATCATAAAGCAATTTTTTTTACTTTTTCTGTAAGCCTTTGCCAAAGATCAAGATATGAAAATAAGATAGAACCGCACTAGCCAGCAGGATTTTTTATTTTAGATATATTTAAAACTTTTATTTATATATTTCGGCAGCACATTATGGAAGATGAATCAATGAAATAAAGTACTTTTGTTATTGTATATTATTAACCTAGGATGTATATAAAGTGAGAGAGTGAGAGAGAGAGAGAGAGAGATGTACCTAAGTCAAATGGATTTCGCTGTAACTCACTGTATCAGTGAGGCAGCTGTCCTGGTTATATCTAATAAAAAAAAGTATTAATATAAAACCAGGAAAGAGTGAACATCTATTCTCGTCAAGACTTCTGCGATATGGAATATTACATGTATGATCTGTAAGATTGATTGCGTTAATGTGCGCTCTTATATGAAGAGTTATAATATGTGACTCATCAATATTTTGGTTTTCTCCACATAAAACAGCTGCAATTAATAAATAGATAAACGAAAGAATACGGTTTTAAAGAAATGTGTTCATAAATATCTTGATGTAATGTTCAAATATTCATTAGTCATTATCATAAATTCTTATTTTTAAATAATAACCTTGAGATTGTAAGATTGAGGCAAAATCGATTTATATATTTTTCCTTACAAGAATTTTAACATGATTAATCAATTATTTATACATACAAAAAGGTTCTTTGTACAATACTCATATCCCTTACACTTTTTTGTTTTATTATATGTAAATTTGTATTGCTTTATAATAAAATATTTAAATATTTAATTATAATAAAAAATCTTGTTATAAAAACTGTACTATATAATTATACCTTTCTGCATATATCAATTATATATATGTGTGCGTGTGTGTATAATTGTGCAAAATATATATGATAATGTGTATAATTTTCTTTACTTATTGATATTCAAAAATATGGGAAAAGAATATGAAAGATGAAAAGTCTCAACTTATAATCTTAAGATTATTATTTTACATTTTAAAATTAAAATCTCTTCAGCAGAGTACTCAAATTATAATTATCTTAAATATGCGAAATGTAAAAGTAGATAAATTTTTCTCTAATTTGAGAAACATATTTCTTTTATTTACATAATTGAGTATATAATTTATTTATTTCATATTCATGAAAGCTGAGAAAATTAAATCACATGTTAACTCTTCTTGTAAGTGATATATAATAGCAAGCTATATACACGACACATACACACTTATGTACACACATCTGTGTACTTTGTTTGCTTATTGTTAGTGATACAACAATAATATCGTATACAGTTTGTACATATTACTCGGATGTATTGTATGTTGACGGAACTCAAGTATGATTGTTTTTTGTATGAATGACCGATATAAATAAGTTACAATACATGGACTCTTCATCTAATATCTATATATGTATGTTGAATGTATGTGCGCGCGCACATACACACAAACACAAACACACATACACACGTGCATTTATACATAAATGTAAAATCAATTTATTCAATTTACATTTAAAAAGTTAAAGAACAATACGCCCATGTGTACAAGATTTAGTGATATCAGTCATCCTTCAATAAAGGTTTTTTAATTAAAGTTATCGTTTTTCTATTATATATTGTAGAACTTGTGTGCTCTCTTTATTGTACACAATCATTTTTTCTCAAGACATAAGTCATGGGCAATACAGTATTCTATGGAAAATGGAAGTAAAAATAATTTTTCAATTTATTTATTCAAAAATTATATCTGTACATATATGTATAACACTGTCTGCAATGTAACGCATACAGATATTACATATAGAAGTATACTAATTTCCCAATTTGCAATACAATTCCATTTTCGATATAAAATTTCAACATTACAAGATTCTTAAAATACACGATACCTTGTATTGTAACTGTGTCTTCGATATTTTTAATTCTAGATTTAAATATTAACATTTACATATATATTATATATATTAAGTAATTTATTTCACGGTGTAGAGAATTGCTACATCTTTTTTTTATATCTTTATATATAATTCTTACAAGCTTACAAGGACGTTTCTAGATGTGTAATTCACACAATTATAAAATTCAAAGTATGGCTTTTGCTCGCGTAAAATTTTTTCAAAAAGCATTTCAAGAATTTTTTAGTTTCCTTTTTTTCCGTGTTTTCTTTCTTCTCATTTGTCTTATATTTGTACTACGATAAAGTATCAAAGTAATTTTTTTAAAGAACCTATTAACAGTCTGTTTCAGTTCTCATAGAAAAAGAAAACATTTTATTAAAAACTGTGAGATCTGTAATTACATTGGTTTAATACATTTATTCAATTGATTTGCTATGTTATTCTGATAAATGACACAAAAGCTGTTCTTTGTAATGGAACATTGTTTGATATTAAAACATTGACAAAGTTATGAATACTATCGAAAATACAGATCGATGCTATTAGTATAAGTACAAGATGCTAAAAATAGAATTCAGATCCTTTTCTTGATTATTTTCTTTTCAAACACCCCGTATAAAAATAATATCAAGCATCTCTGTAATACATCATATAGTATTTATTGAAATTATAATCCTTTTGCTTTCAATATTATGCCAAATATATCGCGTATATCGAAGACTATCATTATGGAAGTAATTGATGAACTCAAAACTACTAAACTTATTCCTTAGGTGGATCTTCTCGAATCATTTCCAAAGAACTATCCGAATTGTTAGTACTGCTACCACTTCCAGCATCGTCTTCTCGTTCAGTTGCTTTTTCTTGACTTACATTTGTTGCACCCAACTGCCACGGTGGTATAGATGCAGGGGCAGTAGGAAATTGTTTTCTATTTTAAGATAAAAATTGAAAATTAATAATAAATATAATTATAGACAATGTATAAAAATTTTCAGTTACAATTAACGTTTTTTGTGCATTGAATTCATGATATAGATAAATAAATATACATAGTCTAATCAGAGAGATGTTTGCAATAAAAGATTACTTAAAAAATGCAGATGGTCAAAAATAGGAATAAGATGAAAAAAATGCACAAATTTATATTTTAAAGTTATATTTTGTAAAATAAACTGACGTTTAAATGAAAGTTACCAGAACATCCAGGTATCAATTTCTTAAGCAATTTTAAATAAAACTATATGTATGAGAGAGTGTGAGGTTGTGATGATGTTTGATCTCTTGTAAAAATAATGATTTTAATATAAGCAAATATCACATACAAAAATAAAATGATAAATAATGTCTAAATGAAATAATCTCATTATGTGGCAATAAATTGCTATTACTAACAATCTATGTGCATTGCTTATTGTATATGCTTTGTATAAAAAGAAAGGAAAATGCATATATTATACCTTGATAAAAGTAATGCTTTTAGACTAGATAGATCATGTTTAAGTTCTTGCACCAATTGTGGGATAGTTGGATCCAATGCTTGATGCCGAGTCAATTTTTGCACTTCATCTTCTACCTTCAAGATAGAATCTTTCACTTCTTTCATGGAATTTTGGACGGTTTTATCTAGTTCGGTTACCTTATCTTCTATGCACACCTTTTTCTTTTTCCGACCAAACAGAAAGGGTTCTATAAATTTCTACAAAATTAAAAATTGCATTATATTTCAATAATATAAATAAATGAATAATAATATATACATATATATTATATATAATTTTTATTTTATATGAGATTTGGTTATCATGGAAAATTCAAAATCAATGTACTAGAAATTTTTCAACGTTTTGCACACGTAATAGAAAATAAAATCTTTCAATTTCTTTGCATTATAAAAAATACCTTATAAAACCAATATGCACAGTATACTGTGACACCAATTAATGCAGTTGCATTAAAGAATTCTTTAATTTTCAACAAAAATGTCGGTTGGTAAACATTCATTTGATGATATGGATGAATAGATTCCGATGGTATTTGTACAGCAGTATATGGATTCTGATTCTGAAGAGCATTGCGATCAGCTATATTGTCAACAGATGCTAGTTTGAAAGCTGTTTTAATCTCTTCATCCGTAAGGCCTTTCCTTTTAAGAAATTCCTGCTTTTGTGACAATGGACTCGACAACACTTTAGGATTTTGTAGAAACTGCACTGCTGTTTTCACCTTTAGAAATATTAATATTTTACAAGTTTCATAATAATGTGAATTCATATATAAGAATATATTCATATATAATGTACATGCATGTTGGATAGAGTACTTCTTCTAGTATATACATAATTAAATACATGCATAATTTAACAGTGAAATTTACAGAATAATTAAATATGGATATATGTTGCAATTTTTTAATTTACATAACCCAATGTGATCAACGATAATTTACCAAATTCTCCCGTAACGGAAGAATATTATTATTTGTATCTTGATCAGTCATTCTGATTAGCCTTTGACCGTGTGACTTTCTCACTTGTTATAATCAAAAGGACATTACTATACAAATTACAAAGTCCTATATTGCAAACTGCAAATCACATTTTCTCGATAAAACAATTACATACATGTGTGTGTGTGTGTGTGTGTGTGTGTGTGGGGTGTGTGTGTGTGAGGTGTGTGTGTGTGTGTGTGTGGTGTGTGTGTGTGGTGTGGCGTGTGTGTGTGTGTGTGTGTGTGGGGTGTGTGTGTGTGTGTGCGTGTGTGTACATACAATTATATATATATAGTATAAATTTATTTCGCTTGCGCGAGAAAATTCGCTGGGAATCGAAAAAGTGCTACCTTGACTCACTTTGTTTTTTGAGATTTTAAACAAATTTATAATTGTCTGTCGGTAATATAGATTTTACATTGAATTCAAAGATGTAGGCACCGAAATACTATTAAAAACGATCAGCGCTTATAGAAAATCGCGTACCTGTTAAAATTTAAGTGATTAAGGACTGATTGTTCCATCTTTTGATAAATTTTACCTGTTGGATAAATAGCAAGATTACCCAATCACATGCGTGGATTGCCAGATTTAAGCCCATGACACAGAAAAATGTAAGGCCGTAAGACGTAATCAGTAAGCGAATTGTCCAATCACGGTAGAGAAAAACGTAAGGCCAGTAGCGAATCCAATTTTACGATATCCTTACTAATTACATCTTACGGCCTTACGTTTTTTTCTATGTGCTTCCGGTTTTACCTCACAGGTAAAATTGATCAAAATGTAGAATAACCAGTCTTAAAGCGGAGAGCACAGACTCTTACATAACGCATAAAACATGAGACATAAGAAAATCAACTAATCAGAGTCCTTTATTTCACGGAAAAAAAAGGAAATAAAGTACTTTGATTGGTTCATTTTCTTATACCTCATGTGTTATTTGCAAGGGACTGTGTTCCTCGCTTTAGAATAAGAAACTAATAATACAGTAGCAATTTCACGATTTATCAGTTTCACAGGCTTTCTACAATAAAGCTGGGAGCACACAGAAAAACATAAGACTGTAAGGATAAATCCACATAAACTTGCATAGCCGCATAAACGTATATGCATAAAGAAAATTATCCAATTGCATTTCTTATATAAAGACGTAAAATATGATTGGATAATTTTCTTTATGCATATGTTTATGTGGTTATGCAACTTTATATGGATATACCTTAAGATGTAATCAGTAAGAATATCGTAAGATTGGATTCGTTACTAACATTACCATCTCTACTGTGATTGGTCAATTCGCTTACGTATTATATGTTTTACGTTCTTATATGTGCCATGGGTTTAACACGCATTCTACAATAAGCCATTAGTCATAAATTAGAAGTTAGAAGTTGGAAATTGACGACTGTAATTGATCAATTTCCAACTTCTAACTTCTGATTTATGACTAATGGCTTATTGTAGAAAACCCATCATAAATATATATGTACATACACCCAAGGACTTTGATTTTTTCCCTCGGAAATTTTCATGAACTGAAAAATTACTACTTTTCTACATTAATGCTTATAGCTCGTGCGCAATTAGGGCTGCCGCACACAAAATTCCGTAACAGTATGCGTAAGGTGTAAACTTAAGCCAATGAGAATATTGAGTATCAATCACAAAACTTTATCCCTAGAATGAAAAGTGAAAATTTTAACCATTAAAGGATTAACTATTTAATGGAGAAATTTTTCATTTTTCACTTTTCATCCTAAAAAAAAGTTTTATGATTGATACTCTGCTTTAGATTACGTAATCTAACGGAAATAGAAATAACAGTAACTTATAACCTTGCAATAAAATAAATTTTCAATCGGTTGAAATTATCTTATGAATAAGTTTATTGCTACTTCTGTTTCCATTAAAGTACGTAGATCTAAGCAGTATCCTGATTGGCTCATCAGCTTAAGTTCACGTCTTAAGATTACTGTTACAGAAATTTTGTCTGCGGCAGCCCTTAACGACACGGCTAAAGCCTATTCCACAATAATCAATAACGTAATTGTAAACGATTGTAGTTTTAAGAATTGAAACCAATCACAATCAAATATTCTCCTCATATTTAACTTAGTTGGTCAATTTTTACAACTACAACCACTTACAATTACGAGCGTTTATATTGGCCGTATGCTATAATCTGTAAGAATTGACTAATTACAATCAAATATTCCCTTATCATTCGGTAAGAAGGGAATACTTGAAAATGATCGCTCAGTTTTTACAGATTACGGCATACGGCATACGGATACGGCCAATATAAACGCTCCCTAAAAGATCCTCTACATAAAAGTCATACATTGTAAGAATTGATCAATCAAATTGAATGTAAGGAGAATATTTGACTGTGATTGGTCAATTCTTATAACTACAACCACTTACAACAACACTTACAACTATTGTAGAATAGGCTTTAAGGTCATGGCACACACTTTCCGTAACAGTACCTATAAGACATACCATAAGAATCAGCTAGAATTAAGAGTTCAAAAGAATTCTCTGTGATTGACTCATTTTTACTGTACGTCTAATAGCTCCTGCACACAAAACTCGGCAATGCTTGTCGCGCGACGGAAGTAGTATTACATTATATCTAGAAATTTCACAAAGTGGGACTAATTTAAGAATATAAAATTATAAGCTAGTGCAACAACTTCCGTCGCGAGACAAGCGTTGCCGCGTTTTGTACGCAGGAACCATTATGGTTACTGTTACGGAAAGTGTGTGTCCATGGTCTTAAAGATTGCCGCAAATAAAATTTCTGTAACAGTAACCTTAAAACATAAACTTAAGCCAATGAGCCAATCAGGATACTGCTTTAGATCTACGTATTCTAACGGAAATAGAAGTAGCAGTAAACTTATCCATAAGGCGAGTTTCAATCAATTGAAATTTACCTTATTGCGAGGTTATGAATAAGTTTACTGTTATTTTCATTTCCGTTAGATTACGTAGATTTAAAGCAATAGCCTGATTGGCTCATCGCGCATCGGCGTCTCTGAAGTTTACGTCTTAGCCCAGATTCTCATACGGATAACAGCCCTTTGACACCGAACACTGATTGATGAAAAACGGGTGATGGAGGTAAATTTTATCCCCACAACCGACTTTTCACCAATCAGCGTTCGATGTCAAAGCGCTGTTGCCAGTATAAGGATCCATGCTAAAGATGCCGTCTCATTAAACACGGATTGAATTTCTGACTAGAGCTGTGTTCGGATTGTACGCTTACACGCTTTAAGTGCTTATAAGCATTGTTTGCTTTGGCGGTGTAAGCACTCAGAGATGCGTTTAAAACGTCATCCGTGACTTCATACTCGTGCTCACAAATACTTATTTCATCGAAGTAAGGCAGCAAAAGCGTGAGCGTAAATAAGCGCTTATTGGTTAAAATAAACGTGAACATATTCGATCTTAACCTTAGGAGGTTAGATCTATGCATGTTTTTTTATGATTAAGATGATTATTACGATTAGAGAAATGCTTAACGAATGTATTGAATTGCGTGCATATTTTAACGATCTTGTAATATACGAGGGTCGTTTGAAAAGTCCGTGCAAAGTCACTGCTGATGGCACTACTGACGCGTATCAAGGTTAGATTTAGTTAGTAGCATCTCTTGGAGGAACACACACCAAGTTACAGCCAGATCGGTCTATTTGTTTGTGTTTGGCATTCATTTGAATCGAGGAAGTCGAGGGGGGTTTGTTTCTGCAATCACGTCCTCGTTTCCATAAAATCTTTTTCCCTCCAGCCATTTCTTCATATTGGGGAACAAATAGTAGTCCGAGGGAGCCAAGTCTGGAGAATAGGGGGGATGTGAGACGAGTTGGAACCCTAATTCCATTAATTTTGCGACCACAACTGCTGAGGTGTGAGCTGGTGCGTTATTGAAAATCACTCGACTTCCTCGATTCAAATGAATGCCAAACACAAACAAATAGACCGATCTGGCTGTAACTTGGTGTGTGTTCCTCCAAGAGATGCTACTAACTAAATCTAACCTTGATACGCGCCAGTAGTGCCATCAGCAGTGACTTTGCACGGACTTTTCAAACGATCCTCGTACTTGTATACAACGTCTACAACATTTCCCAATTTTATACTAATAAAAAAAGGATTTTGTTCTGACCTTAACCAACAAGAAATTGGATGTTTAAATTTTCACCAATAAATAGAAAAAAGAATTACTCATGTAATACAAAGATGACATTAAGGGGGGACATCTAAGTAGCTAAAAAAAAAAAAGCGGATTTTCTGGAATTTTTTTTGGCCGAATGAAAGAGCCAATCGAAAATTTGTAAAGTAGGTTTTATAATATTAGACACGAAGTACAAAATATAATTTTTTCAAATAAATCCAAAACAAAATGGCGGCTGTGCAGCATTTCTTCGTAGGCCCTATTTTTGGAAGGCCGGACAGCTAACGTCCTTAATTTTTGATCTGAAACAAAAAATCAAGTTTGGTTAGTTTCTATACATCAACAGCTATCGACACACGTAGGATTTTTTCGATAAATTGATTTTTCGCAAAATGGTGCGTGATCGAAAAAAAATTTAAATTTTCACGAAAAAAAAACGTCACAAAATTGTTGTTAAAAAAAAAGTAAGCAATATAAAGAAAAAATCCTACGTGTGTCGATAGATAAAGGTATTTTGAATATACTGTCAAGGTTTCAGATCGATCGGTTAAGATTTGTTCGAGTTATGTGTCCGGCCGTCTCAAAAAAAGTGGTTTCGAGAAAAACGCGATTAAAGTTTTAAGTACTGTAAAATCGTATATAATATGTTCATGTACCTTTAATCTGCGATGCCTGCACCATACAATTGGCCTTCTACATCGATGTCCTCTTTTTCTTTTCTTCACATGTATATTAGAAGGGAAAGTCCCTTCTATACTTACTGCCGTTATACCTGCTCCCATACCCATAAATCACAGCGCGCGCCGGTAGCATAAAAGGCGCTCGGGATGTACCTGTGAGGCATCGCCGCAGAATGGAAAATTTGGACATTTAGACACTTTTGCCGGATTCTATCTTATGGTATATTATTTTTAAGACCCTAAAGCATTTTTTAAGCGAAAAAAAAATTTTTAGATTTTTTCAAAATTTTACTCAGATGTCCCCCCTTAACAGATAAGGTTCTAGTTGATTTAGAAAATGCATAAACTGGGAATATATACACGATATCTCTAACTCTCGATGAAGTACCACGACTTGAATGCACCTTCGGTAGAAGAAAACAAGAGGTTATAAGACAAAAAAAGGTTACATTAAAAAAAATTTACAAAATTGTAATATTTGTTTAAATAGTACTAATGGGACATTTGCTTAGGCCGGAATCAGACTATGCAATAAAGATTGAGATTAAAGATTAAAGATTAAGAAAAAGAAATTTCATCAATGAGGACAAAGAAATTTTGGGTCCTTTTGTTCTGATTGGTCAAACATTAATCTTTCAATCTTTAATTTCATTCTTCAATGCGTAGTCTGATTCCGGCCTTACAGTAAATAAATATTTATTTTAAGAAATAATACTAAAATTATATTACTTTTTATTGAATAAATTTTATTTTATTTTATTTATAAGCTAATGTCTCATTGATACTATTTTAAACAGATATTTATTAAAATTTTGTAAATTTTTGTTTTTAATATATAAGAAGCAAATTACTTACGGTCAATTATCAATTACGTGCCAAAACTTAACTCTTAATAGCCAAAATAAACGACTTTACTTATTTAATGTGCGCATTGACAAATCAAATTGAACACCAAAAAACAACGCTTATAAGCATAAGCGTTTACAGCGTATGAGCGTGCAAACCAAATGCAATCTCAAATTGAACTACGGTGTAAGAATAATAGATGATTCCATTTACCTATTTTTGCCTAGAAAAACTGTAACAAAATTGAGTGAGGCAGTTATAGACACGTAACACTAGAGGGCATAATGGTCTGACACCTAATCTCATACTCTACTACACTGATTCTATTCGATTGCCGAGAAAGAAGCACGTGTAGATTTTCATATTTACATGTGATAATTTTCATATTTACAGGATATGTAAAAAGTTAGGGCCAGTTTCACCAACGTTAGGTAGGGTGCGATTACATGGAACAAACTCGCATCATTATACACTGCCATACACTTTTTAATGGAATTAATTGATTTAAACGCAATTATTAAGTAAATCTGTTAAAAAAATAAAAGTATCGATAAAGTGTGCATAAAAATGAGTTAATATATTTAAAAAAAATTCATACTATAATGTGAGTTTATAGCTCTGCACTAGCCCGTGCCGCAAACCGCGCTCCATGTAATATCGAAAGAAATAGGCGGTACGTGATACGCGGTTTCCTAATTAGTTACTATTAGTTACTGTATCGCGTACCGCGTTCCATATAATCGCACCCTTAAGCTTATCCGTTGATTAATTTTATCACCAGAATAGCCAACAATAAGATTTAAAAATCTGTCTTTCTCTTATTCTTATTGGTAATAGTAAAGAAAAAGGCTGTATTCCAAAATTTACTGCAAGTAAAATCTTCAGTTTACGTAACATGCACTATAGATTTTCAGTACTGCAATAAATTTTGGAACACAGCCAAAGCGTTGTGTGGAGATAATAAATAAAACATTAAAATGTAAATACATTTGACTATTTTTTACAAATACATACTTTCAAAATTAGATTAGAGATGATGAGTCTTTAGTTTAGCAGTTGGCAATATTCAAAGTTAATCGGCGGATAAAGTAACTGGCGTTAGTAAAACTGGCCTTTGGGGCCATTTCACACAAATTACATAGCCGCATAAACATATGCATAAAAAACATCATCCAATTGTATTTTATATTTGCCTTTATGACAGAAATGTGATTGAATAATTTTCTTTATACATATGGTTATGCGGCTATGCAAATTTGTGTGGAATGGTCCTTAATCTTGATTTATTTAATTAATATTTCTCCTTCCTTTTAACGTTTGATATATTCTTAAGATAGACGTCGCATGCAAGCTAGAAAGTGCATAATAACGTCAGTATAAATTTTATGATTAAGCGGTCGAGTCTGGAAAATTGCTTGGACCATAACTAAGCTAAACCTGATTTTCGAAAAAAAAAATCGAATTACTTCGATAGTATTAGTGCTTATTCTACGATACTAAATATTTATTTTCTTATCTACTTACTCGTATATTAATTACATACCGATACGTGTCTTTCATTTTAAAATGTTTGATGATAATCGATGCTTATTCGACACACAATCATTCATTCATATTATACAATGTAAAACTATATTAATATACTGATAAATGTACATTAATACATTTCCATCGTATTGTAATGTTTGCAAAATATTAGCTAAACAACACAAATGCAAATAGAAAATACTTATCTGTCAAAAACTCATCTTCCACGTTTATTCATTTAATTTACAATTTTTTTAAAAAATGAGAATAAAATAAAAAACATGAAATTTACTCATCAATTTCTCATCCCTTGTTCTTTATCTAGCTTACTGATATATGGTATTAAATGCATCTGTTATTGATCTGTTATAATGATGGCCTTAGCAATCTTTCCAATTCACAGCCGTTCAAGTGGAATTTCTTTTTATGATTAAAATCTACAACATATATCCTCTTCTACAATTTTCACGATCTTCCTAATTGTCCCACCAATGTGTAATAAATGTACTAATAAATAATAAAATTATTTATTATGTAATAAATAAAAAAATGTTTATATTATAAATAGTAAAATTATTATTATGTTG
>NW_017304950.1:0-636 GCF_001594115.1 Trachymyrmex septentrionalis
GGTTTCATTTACTTGAGAAGTACCGAAACTAATGGACATCAAACAAAAAATTGGTCCTTCGAGCCGGATTCTCTGGTAAGAAATACGGATTTATTGTGATTGTGAGGTGAATTGAAGGAGAGAAAAAAAACCAAAAGGAATCTCACCCCTTCTCAGCACGCCATTGTACGTGTAAGACGTATACATAGGCGCCTATACACATCAAGACGCACGAGTCCGTGCTCACAAAGAGGCTTTCGTCAAATTTCGGCAGTCACCGAACGTTACCGAACGTCATGGGGCATCGCGTCAGAGACGTCCCCACTTTCCGTCTTCTCCTGCCCCACTGAAGAGGGACAAGCCTACACGCAAGCTTACAAGCTCCACCACGTTGAAGCGAACTCGATCGCTTTCGGCAATTGCCGCGCTCACGTTCCAACTGGACTTCTTCGAAGAGTTCGACCAACGCATTTTCGCCCACGACATCAAATTCATCATGGGTCTGTCATATGATTCAGCTCTTATTCAACAGAAGCAATTTCTTGGGCTTTTTGTAAGAGCGGTGGAGAATTTCAAGAAAATCGGCCCCAAAAATATCACTGTTGCCACCGCACGCAGTCGACTCGTAAATGTCGAAAAATATTGGGAACGCATTTT
>NW_017304951.1:0-730 GCF_001594115.1 Trachymyrmex septentrionalis
TATATTTTGACTGTGGGGCGGGGGCTCCTCTCTACTAGTTTTGTTATTTATTTATTTATGATGCGACATAGGTACTATTGTACCTTTTGTTGTTTTAGCGGTTGTTATGTTTTATTTTATTTATTTATTCATTTTATCTGTTTACTATTTTTTGTTTTATTATTTTTATGACTTTATTTATTTTACTTATTTATTTTATTTATTGTACTCTTTTTATCTTTTATTTATTTATTTTATTTTATTTTACTTTGTTATTTATTTATTTATTTATTTCTTTGTTTGTGGGGCCCTGAATGTTCGAGTGTGAATGTCGCGTTTTACAATATTGTTTTTTAAACGAGTATGAGTGTGTCGCGATTTACATCTTTACATTTTATTTGTTTATACGGATTACTCACCGCCGCGCGTGCTCCTCCGGGACTTTTATACTTCGACAAACTATCTGTGATATCCCGGAGGAGCCCAGTGAGACAACTGTGATGATATACCTCCCCGGCCTGCGAACCGGGGAGGTATAATTATTGTGACTCGCCCAGGCTGGGGGGCTTGCCCCCCAGCCTTTAGTTGTAGTGCCCATGCGGGGGGGGCTTTTGTCCCCCGCAATGAATATATTTATTCCCGCGCGGCCTAGCCGGTATTTTTGTATCTACCCCAGAGGGGCAATGTCCCTCTGGGGAAGTTTTCTGATTAATAAAGTGAGTAGATCTGTTCTTATCAGCTTAATATCTGA
>NW_017304952.1:0-1707 GCF_001594115.1 Trachymyrmex septentrionalis
AAAGCGAGATCAAAATAATGATGAAGATGGCAATAAAAACAACGAAGAAGGAGAAAATGAATATCAGACAGCGATTAATGAAACTAATGCTGAAATATATACTTATAAAGCAGAAAACTATGAATATTACTATTAAATTGTTTTATTAAGAAATAATGGCACAATTGACAGTATTGATAAAGATGAAGCATTACACTATTTAAACAAGAAAATTAACTTTCTAAATAAGGCATATGAACTTAAAAAAGAAATAATAAAACTTCATCCTGATGAATATGATGACAATGAATTAAAAAATATTGACGAAAATATTAACCAAACGAACGCAATAATAGAAGAGATTAATAAAATTAAGGAGATTAATATTAATAATTAATTCAATTTTAAATCAACCGACAATTTTTGCCGATACTGGTACGCCAGATTTTTCTGGAATTATTAATACCGTAACAATATGAGTTAATGCTGCTCTTGGAATTCTAGTAGTACTAGAAGTAATTTTTGCAACAGTTAAAGCAATTTGAATTTGATGAAGTGTTATTAGAAATTCTGATGAACCAGACACAAGAGCAACTTACTTAAATGCTTTGAAATGACCAATGATTGCTATTATTGGTACTTGTGTTGTCATTGCTTTATCAAATGTTATTATTCAAATTGTCAAAGCAGCCGGATTAGGAATTAATACATAAATGAAGTAGTAGTTATCAGACTACTTTTTATTTTAGAAAGGAAATATAAATGATTGAAAATGCAATATTAAAATTAGTTTGAAATATTTTTATTAGAGGTCCATTAGGTCTTATTGCTACCTTTAATGTTGTACTACAATATTTAACTGGTGGTATTATTAATGACTTACTTTTTGGATCATCAAAAGATTTTAATTGAAATAAAATTCCGATGCAATTTTGATGATTTGTCATTTTTGCTTTTTGTCTTTTTAGTTTAGTAGTTACAATTCAGATCACAATTTTAATATTTAAAGAAGCAATTGAAACAAAAACTAAATTCATTATCGCATTACAAAATGGTCTTAAAGCTTTTATTTTTATGTTTTTAATTCCCATTTTCTTTTTCTTAGCGAATTATATTATTCAAAATATTGCTAACACAATTATTAATAACTTTGGCAGTAATAGTAATTTAGCTGATTATTTATGACATATGGGTAACCCAAATTGAGATGGTACTGCTAACGATGTCACACCTGGTTATGGGGCACCGCCTCATATTAGAGAATATAATTTAATTGCTCAAATGTTTGGAACATATTTTATGTTATTTGCCATGTTTATTATCGGACTTGCCTTAATTCAAAAAATTTTCGAATTATTCTTCTTATTTATTATTAGTCCAATCGTTATGATTGTAATGGTAATTGATAATGGTAAGGCTGCTTTTACTTGAAAAGATATGGTTATTGCAAAATTTTTAGCTTCAACTTCAACACTACTTGGATATTATGTTTTTATTTCAGTAATTCAAGTTTTACTAGCTTCTCATTTAAATAGTTTAAATTCAGTTAAATTTGCTAAATCACTATTCATTATTTTAGCTCTATGTGGAGGCGCTCTAGCAACAACAGGATTTTCTGATATGATTGCCAATTTTGTTGGCGAATCAGTAGGAGTCAAAGAAGGAATGGCATCAATGAGATCAACAATAAATGGTGGTATGATGGCAATGGGTGCTGCTAAAATGACT
>NW_017304953.1:0-1050 GCF_001594115.1 Trachymyrmex septentrionalis
TTTTTTTATTTTTAAAGAAAGGAGGCAAACTTATGGGTGAAAAATTATGAGTAAAACGAAAACATATTTATCGCTTACATCGTGATAAAGAAAAAGATCATGAATTAGGTCGTCCAGCACTTTTACTAAATGGCAGAATAACAAAATCACTTATTTGAGCAGGAACAACTAAATTTGATGAACGTAATACAGAAGTACCTTTAACACTTGATATAAATGATACTCCCGTATATTTTTATGGTAACGCCATAGAAACAGTAGCAACAAAAGATTTAAAAACAGAATGAATTGACAATAAAACAAAAAAACCTTATGTTATATCGCCTGATCAACAAGAAGCAGTATTAAAAAAAATCATTGACATGAGTCATTTAAAAAATCCTTTTCTTAAAATTAAACAATTAGAAACATCAAATGAAGCAATAAAAATCAAACTTAGCAAAGCAAAATATATCAATTATAAATTATTACAAGAAAACGAAATATTAAAAACTGAAAACGAAAAATTAAGCTTGGAAAATAAAACACTAAACCATGAAAAGGAATTATTAAAAAATAACAATAAAATTAAAGAAATTTTAGAATATGAGCAAGAATAATTTAAATAACAAATAAGAATGACCCGAATGGGTCATTTTTACTATTTTGTAACTTCTAATAGTAAGGAGAATAAATTTATGGATAAAAAATTAATATTTAGAAAAAAATATATTTATAGTTTACATAGAGATAACGAAAAAGATCATAAATTAGGTCGGCCTGCAATTTTGTTAAACTATAGGAAAAAAGAATCACTTATCTGAATTGGTTCAACTAAAATTGATAAATATAATCATGAAAAACCATTAACACTTAAGATTAATAATATTAAAACATATTTTTATGCAAATGATATTAATTTAGTTTCAACAAAAGATCTAAAAAATTATTGAAAAAATAAAGAAACAGGCAAACCTTATTGTTTATCTACTGAACAAGAAGAAAAAGTTCTTAATAAGATTATCTCATTTACTCAATTAAGAAGTTCTTATATTGAATCATTAAAAGAAA
>NW_017304954.1:0-404 GCF_001594115.1 Trachymyrmex septentrionalis
CGCATTTTTATCTAATAACGTGTTACTTGCTCTAATATACTTACTTAAGCCTTCGAGACATTTGAGATCTTGACCAATCTTTATATAAGATTTCATAGCGAAGAAAAACAAGATGAGCTAGTATGGCTATCAATATCAGCATTCACTGATTAATTATCGCCTCCATAATCATTATACCACATACTACGCAAAACCCCTGGATCGCCTCCAACATCAGTTTGAGTAGCCATTCATCCATGATGCCCATATCCTTCGAAAATCTATTTAAAATTTTTCCTGGAATACAAAAATCGTTAACTCTTTGCAAGAAACGGGAAAAGAAATTACAAGTCCAGGAAGCGATAATTTATTAGAGTAAAAATACTTGTATATTTTTTAAATAAATTAAACAGAGTCGTGGCTTA
>NW_017304955.1:0-1144 GCF_001594115.1 Trachymyrmex septentrionalis
TTGCTATTTTATTTTTACAACTAGTAGCCGTGATAATATTGTCAAAACATTGGTCCATAAAACAGACGTAACATGTGTTTTGTAGATTTAGGCTTCATAGCTTAAATGTTATTAAATAAGTAATGATTGTGAACAAACATATTAATCAGATATCGTTAGATTGCGAAACAGGAAATGTACTAATAATTTCAAATCAACGATCATATTAGGAAGATCATATGATGTCTATAATTTTAACGAAGAATTATTTGTCGATATTCAGTTTGATGTAGATATAATATAATGGAATCAAACACATATGAAACACACACACACACACACACGCACACCATATTAACTGTTATTACCATTTATTAAAATTGTGAAGTTACATACAATATTGAAAAAGATTATAGTGAAATCATCGAATTTGGAATATTAATAAAATGTTTTGTTATGTACTAGCCTGGTTTCTTTAGCTTTTATTTATCTAGATGAATCGTATTCATTTTGAATTCCACTTAAAATTATAATTCATAATATTTTTTTTTCTTTTATATATTTAGTCATGAGTTAATGATAATTCTGTGAGCTAATATGCATTATTGTGTTATATTTACTATTTTACAAAATTGTTAAATGTTTCACTACATATAGACGACTTTGCTCGTCTCGTAGTCATTTAATTTAAAATAATAAAGATATTATGTCGCGTGTGTGCTTACAAGTCAAACATTTGTGTCACTTACTAATTATGTTGCAAAAGTATAGTTTGATTGCTGAATATGATTTCTTTGTTATATCACCGTCACAGACTCGTCTTTGCCGTCGTATATGACATATATAAATGAATAACAGTATGGCACACTTTGTCGGTGCTTTCTCAAATGTAACAAGAAGACATTGGTTTACGAAATTATAGAATCATAGCGGTCATAAGAGTCAATAGTAATAGATAGACATAATTTCGAGAAATCGTTGACGTTTTGAACAATCCAATGGAAATTTGAAATGTATTCTTTATTTTAAAAAGAAATTGATTTGAAGTCGACAATTTATAATAAGCTTTGCGTGAATGTGTAATATAACGCGACATAATTGAAAGATTAAGATAATGTCTATATATTTAATTATTAATCTGTAATTTGTTATTAATTCAAGATTA
>NW_017304956.1:0-8667 GCF_001594115.1 Trachymyrmex septentrionalis
CTTTATTTATCAGATGTTCTTGAACTTATTGTACAATTCAAAAAGAGCCGATTCTATGTGAAAAGATAAATCGAAAATAAGAATAAGATTTTTTCATATGGAGGCTTTGTTTTCGAGCAAATCCATGATACTCGCAGAGCATATGTACTTTTAATTATGTTTTAACTTAATGGATCCACACTGTGAACCCATATTTTTCCTGATGTTTGTTTTTATTATTGTGTCGGGTCAATCAAAATTACAAAATAAAAAAGATATTTACGCATGTGAATCTTATTGCTTTAAATTGTTGCAATTGTTGTTTGTTCTGTCGAATACATAATTCTGCCCTTTGAAGTAAACTTTTATAACAGCTTAAGATATTCTAACGCTTTAATTTCTAACTTATTAATTAAATTTGTATTCTGCGAAATATTTAAAATTATTTTTTTCAGAAACAAGGCTTTGTGTGAAAAAATGTTATTCTAGGTTTTCAATGTATGTTTTCATATAAATTTCCTTTTTGATTATATTACAAGATTATGAACATGTGTTTATTAGTTATGTTATGAGACATTTTTTAACAAGATAAAAAATACGTATAAGAATTGTATAATATGTACTAAAATATGTACTAAGAATTTGAATTTTACACTTTTCTATCAAATTAATTACATTTTAAAATTTAAAACCGTATTTAAACTATTTTAAATATATTTTAACTCTCTTTATAATAGAGATTATAATTGTTGTAGCGCCTGTCTTTGTACAATCATTGGATAAAATGCTACCTGAAGATATACTTCGTATAAGTATCGCCGATTATATATTAGAGTAAGTGACAACTGTAATATAACAATTATTTATTTTAATCAGATGTAATAACGGATATTATAATTAAAAGTTACATAGAAATAAAATATATGAATAAATTGGATAGCCATTATACATATGTATATTTATAATGCAATCTGCCTTTAATGTTAAACTTTATAAATTTAGCGAGATGAAATCTGTCAATACTCGGACTGCTCCTCTCGAGAAACTTTTTGATCTCATAAAAAAGAATATAATGGTGCCAGAATGTAATTGTGTAGGACATATATTTTATATACAGGACGTAATAAAGGTATTAACTCAATGGGCAAAACAAGAGCGCTATCCCGTGTTGGAAGTGCAGCGAATACCTTTCCTAAACAAGATTAAAGTACATGTAGTTAAACCATATCCTGAAAATTTGTCGATACCTGTAACTTATATTACACAGGAACATCCCTATATTATACGTAACGCATGGCTAGAAAAGTCATATTTAGATTTACATGTTTACAGTAGCGACTGGATCATTATCAATATACAACAAGCTGGTGAATATAAATCGATAAATATATTATGCTTTTATATCTATAGAAAAGATTTTACATACTGTTGCATATTTAATAATGAAATTTGTGCATTACATACAGGATATTATCGTGTTAATTATGATTACGATATTTGGCAAAAACTTGGAGACTATCTAAATTCAACGGAATATCATAATATATCAGTTCTGAATCGTGCTCAAATCATAGATGATGCATATTATTTCTTGTCAACAACAAATAAACTTGATTTCAATCTATTCAAAACACTCACGTGTTATTTATCAAAAGAGACAGATTATGTAGCGTGGTATCCTATGTTCAAAATTTTGGAACAGATGTCGGGCTTTTTTTCATTTGCACAAAGTTCCGAAGTTAAGGTAAATAGTAATAAATTTCATCAATAATTAATAATTATTAATATAACTATAAAAGAATTAAGACATAAAGGTATTTCTTAAACGTATATATAACGTTATACCACTTGTTATTGTAATGACAAATCAATATAAATTTATGTTATTTATCAATATTTATATAGGAACACTTTCGGAATATTTTAGATAATGTTTTGAAGAACATTGGATATTTAGACATTATACAGGAGAATGAATTTACTAAATGTTTAAGATTAGAAGCCGCAAGATGGGCATGCATTCTGAAGTCTGAGGACTGCACTATTTCTGCCATTTCTCATTTAATACGATTTTACGAAAAATCAGACCCGTATGAATAATATTTCTTTTAATTAGATTGATTTTTCTAATCAAACTCAATATAGAACAAATTATCGAAATATAAGAAAAGAAAGAAATTAAGTGAGCAAGGTTTGTGTCAATCATTAACAGGTTTGAGTCGATTTTATTTCAATTGATTTGATTACATATTTAGATGCAAACACACTAGAAGTGTAGTGTGCCGGCTGTTTAGCTTAGAGAAGTTTAGAATACCTAAGAGCTCTCTAATGTCAACTACACTACTGATGGCCCAAAGTGGAATTGAAACGTTTGTAATGTAAAGGTGTAATTGATATATATATATATATATATATATATATATATATATGTATATATATACTTGTTACTTGCATTCCCCAATAACTGCAGTGCGTGACTTCGCGTGATTCGCTTAATTTTATTCTTTTTTACATATCAAGAATTTTTTAATTTATTATTGTTTATCAGAATATAAAATGACAAAACGTTAATTGATGTAATAAATGTTTAATTTTATTTTATAGTAAGACCAATCCGATAGTAGCGTTAGGAGACATGATTTATAATCATCTAGATTCTAAAGAACAGATTAAGACATCTTCTAGAATTTTGCCGGGATGGAAGGAATGGATGTATCGTAACGGAATGATGTTAGCAAACAATATTACTTGGAACAAAGTGTTAACTGCAGATGCATTAGACAACAAACGTTTAGAATATCTAGCATGCTCCGAAAATGATACTATCATTATTAGTTATATCGATCGATTGATATCAAAATATTTTACTAAACAACAACATAACATTACAGTTTTTCATTCTATTATTGCAAGACATGCAAAGAATGATTTAATACTCAATTACATATTAAACAATTTTGAAAAAATAGTACGAATAATACCCAGGTAACAATATTTTATAAATTCATATTAATTAGGATAAAAGTTTATTGTGTGTGCTAATCAATTATATCTGGCATTTTATTTTTACAGCAAAATTAAAACGTTTATAGTGATAGTAGATATCATCAATCATATATATTCTATACAACAAATTGACAAGGTAAATTTTATAAATATATATATACATATACCGTATCTTAATTTAATCGATTCAATCAGTTTTCTTCGAAATTATTGCTAGTACAAACAATTGCAGACTAGTAACCTTTCATGATTTACGTATACATTTCTCTTTGCCATCTTTTATATCCTCGACTATAACAGTTACGTCTCGCTTTCTGCCATTAGTTTAAATACATATAAGAACCGACTATAATTTTGTCTATTTTTTATTGATAAACTCTGGCTAATTTCTTTTTTACAATTATTGTTGCCGATCTTTTTCTTACTTTTTTTAACTCTTGGAATAAGATCAAAAATAAGGTATTTGTATGCTGTAAAGCATAATGCCTTATTAAAAAGAATAAATAATATTAATGAATGTCGACATTTTCGGTTTCAGGTAAAATATACACTGTTAGAAAAGATACATCTTTCTTTTAATCTTTACATTAATAAAAAAATAGAGTTACGATTGTTACAAATACAGAAACACATTGGCTACTTCGAGAGATTTTTAAAGACAAAGAGTTAATATTTAACAATGTTATAAGTATAATTTATTTTAGTTTTAACAATATAATTATATGTATAATTATATATGTATTTATGTTATGTACATATATATACATTTTGTTATGTAATTAAATATATCGACATGAACTATTTTATGTAAGCGATTTCGTTGGAAAATATTTTTTTAGAATCAATTTATATACTAAAAAAAAGACAAAATAAAAGTATGAAATATCAAGTTGACAGACACTTCGAGTATTTCAGAAATTTTTTTGCAAAATAAATAACCATTTAACAATATTACAAATATTTATAAATAAATTGTTATCTCAATAAACATTTATATTTTACTATTATTAGTTTTATTTTAATTACGTATTACCAATTAATAGATAATCTTTTTTACAATTTTAATTTTTAATAATACATATCATCGATGATTTAATACATTTATTGATAGAAATTTGAAGAAATAATAATTATTATGGTTCAACATTTATTTTTATATTATGGTCTAAAAAGAATATAATGTGCAAAGCATTGTAAATTTGGGGAACAATGAATTTAGTAACGTTTATAAGATTTTAATAAAGATTTAATTAACAATTGCTTTCATAACACAACTTTAACTTTTGCTCAATATGCCGCATAAGTGGGAGCCACTTTATACCTCGTTGTAATTAACAAAATTTTTCTCTTATTTATGAAATATGTTTATATATAATATAAGTATTAAATTATTGAATCAGATTAATACGCAATGTTTTGCAATTCTCATTATTATATCATAATTGTGTGAAGATTTATAATAATTTGAATAAAAAGTTATGATTTTGTTTTAGTAATAACTGAAACAAAATCATAACTATCTTCGCTCTACCTTAATCGAAAAATCTAATAAATTACAAATATAGATACATTTTACGAAAAAAATTTTTTAATTAGATGCATATTTTCGGCGGAAAATTATTATTTTGGCTTTAGTAAATAATATTGATATATTTGACTAAATCGGTAAACATTATACAATTATACGCAGTTATGTTATTGTTTGTTATGTTATTGTTTTATTACTGTTACATATGGTTTCATAAAGAAATGTTCACAATATTTATTATGAACTATTAATATCGCTAATGTTCGATAAACTTGACGGGTAGGATTGGTTTCTCAAACGTTCTGTTAATAATGATCAATTTTTAACCATAAATTTTCTGGAGAAATTATATCTTATTCAGAAATGCAATTTTAATGTAAGAGGTAAGAGACAAAAATAAATCTATTGTTTGATTAAAGATAAATATAATAGATTATACTCTAAATCATTTTAAATGCGAATTTAAAACAAACTAGTTGTTTTTAATGTTTTTGGAATTCTAGAAAAATAATAGTGTTTGTTCTCTTCTTCTGACATTCTTCTTTCTTCTGACAACAAAACATTAATTGTTACAGATACCTGAAACGATGGTTACCATGGAATTGATAAAATTGTTATTAAGTGCTAGTCTAATACTCATTGTTGCAAGAACTATTACAAGTAATATCTTATCAGATGAAGCAATTTCTATAACTGAAGAGACATTATTAAAACTAATGCATTATCACATCAATTTAACGAACATAATAATGAAATGGAAACTATATAAATACAGATTTTTATAGGAAAGTATATTGATAATGAACGAGCAAAAGGCAATTTTATTTTTTATGATGAATCCTTTATGCGCTTTTATTTTACAAATGGAGTAAATTTTATAGAATTGAATACAAAAGGTCTAAAAGCATATTATAGGAAGAATTTTTTAAATTATTTTTAATCGGGAAAAGATATATGGTTTATTTAATAATAAATCTTTCTTTAATGTTGATCATACTTTTACACGAAAGTGTGAGTATTATTCTTATCATTTACTTATGAAATTTGATGGTACAATAATTGGTAACACAGGAGGTTTCTTCCAAATATGAGATGTTTCTCCTATGAGAACGACATAGGAGAAAATAACTGAGTAGTATAAATTTAAAAAAATTAATATTTGCTAAATAAAATGTTAATTGTTATTTGCATAAAATATTTGCACGTAATATTTTGCATATATATTAATAACAATATAAATATAATAAACGTGTCATAACATAAATATATATTATGATAGTAATATAAAATATTACTATCTATTATATAATATATTAAAAACCAGAAAAGATATAATAATTTACATAATAAAAAATTTTCTACATACAATATATTTATAAAAAGTTGTATTTATATTATTTATTTTTAGGACAAAAAATGAACAATTTATCATCTATCACTGTGCACATCAAGAGAGCCACGGTTGTATCAAAGAATCATGTACTTATATAATATGAGAGCTATTTAATTGTATAATCCTTAAATTAATCAAAATTCAATAAAATTGATAATCCAAGTTCTTATTTTTATTTAATGTAATTAATGACTTAAGATTAAATTATGATAAATTTATATAAAACTATAAATATATGTATCATAAAATGTATAGAATTTTGTTACTTATTATTATTATTACTTCGTCAAACGGTTCATAATTTCTTTACTTAATAAATATGTTGTCGAATTACTTTCGAAAAGAAAAGTAAAAAGAGAAAAAAACTTAAGTACAGTTATTATATATTTTAATTTATATAACGTACGCGTGTACATATATCTATAAATAAAACATGAAAATAATTACAATTGTTAAATCAACACACACACACACACACACACACACACACACACACACACACACACACACACACACACACATTCCACAAGGAAATTATTTATTATAAAGAATAAAAATGCTAAATGTAGAACACAGAACTTTTTAATCAAATGCTTCTTTTTTTTTTTTAAATCTCTTATTAATTCGAGACATAAAAGCAACTTTGATTTGACTATACCAGTAACTAAAGTATCTGTTACACGATACATACAATTAGTTATTATATAATTGAAAATACATATAATCTTACAGATTATTTTCACGACAATACATATTTGTTATGAGTTATTGATGTCACCGTTAGTATTCGGTAAACACTCGACAAGTAAACTGATTAAAGGAGCTGTGTATCTCTTACTAATAGCAACCAGCTATTAACAGTCAATTTCTATCAAAAACAGTCAAGTATATAATTTTAAAGTAAAAGGTAACGGATAAGAAACATCTTTAGCCCTTCTTTTTAAAGATAAATATGTAACTAAATATATATTTTAAATAATGCAAAACTATAAATGCAGCACTATTTCTTTTAATTTCAAACTTTTTAATTCTGGAAGAATAAATGTATTTTGAAAAGAAATTATACTTTCTTTTAAATAGAATAGAAATTTACTTGCTTTAAAAAAATATAAATTTAAATAAAGATGAACAGATCAACACAAACTAGTAAAAGCATTTTTATTTTTGCGCATTTATAATTTAGTTGAAAAAAACTTAATATAGCTTTCAATTAATATTCTGTTAGCTTCCATTAATATTATGTTGACGCGCGGATATCTGCATTTATAAATTGTATTATTTATTCTTAATTAGTATTTAGGCGTACATTTATTTGTGTGCCATAGTTGACATAAATTCTAAACATATTATATCATTTAGAAAAAATTTTTAACAAAAGAATCACTGAACATCAAACAAAAAGTTAATAACAATTTGAAATAATTGTATCTAATAATTGTATTTAATCTATATTATTATTGTAAAGTTAGAAAAACGAAAGAAACGTTTAATACCGTTTATATCATGTTCTATATAATTTTTCGAAATACATATATACTTATGCATTCAATTCATAATCTTTAATTAAACCAGTTAATTTATAATACTTTATACGTGAAATTTATTTGTTTTTACAAAAAACAAATACTAATTTTCAAAGGAAATATGTATATCAAATATTATTTTTTAGTTTTTAATACACAATACAATATATAGTTACAGGTTACATGACATAAAAATATGTGTAGTAAAAAGAAATAATATTGTAATAACTTTAAAAGAATTAATTTGAATATTTATTGTTTAATAGAACATTATATAATACAACAAATTACTAAAATATCATATATTATTATAAAATGTTACGATAATCTTTTAATTATAAAAATTTAAAATATGTTATATTTGTATTAAAAAGAAAAATACTTTATTGATAGATATTTATCAAAAATATCTAATAAGATAATATAGCAAAATTCATTTAAACTAGAAATGTATCCAATTATTTAAAAACTATTCTAAGAATTATTAATTAAAATCAAATACAGATTAAAAGACATAATTAATAATGTATAAGTAACTGAAAGAATATTGTAAAATTCAGCTACATCATAAGTCATAAGTATTGAAAAAATACGATAAAATTTCATCATATTATATAATAAATATAATACAGAATAAATTTAATACAGTTTATATAAATATATATTAAATAAATTAGTAAAGTTTCTTCATATAGATTTTTTTTAACGAAATTACGGAAATTGATTTTGTATCTTTTATTATTTTCTATTGTATCCATATATAACTTTACAATAGCGGAGACTTCATTCAGCTCTTCTTGCTTTTCTTCTTTCTAACAAAAAATGTTGTTACAGATATCGGAAATGAGAATAATGGAATTATTAAAAATATTGTTAAGCATTAACCTAATATTCATCTCAGTAACGTTTGCTACTAACAGTAATGAATGGGAACCGTCTAATCATCAATTTAAAACAATGAAACCAATAGCCTATAACGTCACCTTAATAATATTTAGAAATAAAAATGACTACAAAAATGAATATATGTATGAATCATTGTTTTATAGTAGTAATTTTTATGAGTTTTTTGAAGAAGAAATTTATAAACGACTAAAAAAAGGCTATTCTATTTTCTATGGTGAATCTATTATACTTTTTGAAGATATTTATAAAAAACGTGTATTACGTCTACATGCAAAAAATATTATGATAAATTTATCGTCGACAAAAATTCGTTATTTTGCCAATAATACGTA
>NW_017304957.1:0-342 GCF_001594115.1 Trachymyrmex septentrionalis
AAGATATATATGTACATATATATGTATATTTACATTTAATGACACTATTCAGTTAATTCTGTTTAAAGAAATATTTATTAAAATTTAATAAATTTTCTTTAATATAAGAAATGTCTTATTTTTAGTATTTTTGTTTATAGCAAATGCACATTTTTTAATGTAAGTAATAAATAAGTGACTTAAACATACATAAATGTTATAATTTAATTTAATTATATTATGTGCAATTATAAATGTAAATCAATATTGTATTTAATTTTTTGATTTATTACAACTGTATAAGTATAGTTAAAAATTGTATAATATATGTTTATAAATATGTAGCTATATAGTTAAAAGAAA
>NW_017304957.1:442-839 GCF_001594115.1 Trachymyrmex septentrionalis
ATAGTTAAAAGAAATCGTAGATCCAAATGTAATTTACCACTTGCTCACTTAAAGTGTACAATTTTTATAGCTAACTCTTACTTAAAATTACTATCATAAGGAAATGAAAAAATCTAAAAACAGAGCAAATAGTAGCTATAATCTAATAGAAGACATATATTATTAAGTTACTCTTAGTTATTATTAAAACCTTTTATAACAATAAATTTTATTTTTACCATTCATGAATAAATCTTGTATAATAATTTGAGATATTTAGATCAATACTTCGAGAGATAAACGTTTAGACAGTAATATGAACAGTTTCTAATGTTGTCTTAAAAATTTATTACATAATCTCTAAAAAAAATATTTAAATAAAAATAAAATTTATAAGTTAAAAACGTTTTGATCAGTA
>NW_017304958.1:0-316 GCF_001594115.1 Trachymyrmex septentrionalis
TATATATATATATATATATATATATATATATATATACACAATATATACACAGAACATGTTAAGTTATGCATGTAGTTATGTTTTTTCTTTAAAATATTGTTGGAACGGTCCACTAAGGCTGCGTAGTAATCGCCATTGATCGTTTGCTTCGACGGAAGATAATCGATACGAATTATCGCGAATAACCGCGCGCATTCTGTGGCCATCACCTTTTTCCGGCTTTTTCAAGGTCTTTGCCTTCTTCGGAGCTGGTTCACTCGGTGAAATCAATTGTTTTGACTGTTCCTTTGTCTCGGGTGTGAAGTAATGGATCCAT
>NW_017304959.1:0-16201 GCF_001594115.1 Trachymyrmex septentrionalis
GGAGGGGGTTTGTTGTGACGCCCCATGGCTGCCCATATACTACTTAAAACATACTTATAAAATTAAAATAATATGTACATAACAATATTACATTATTGCACACGAATAATAAATAATGCATAATAACAATAATAGACATATGTAATTAAAGAAATATTTTAACTTATGAAAGAGTATTACAATGTATAAATTATAATATAATGCAACTTGGAAGTAAATAAAATATATTTATAACACATGCATATAATAAAACGTTCAATTAGTAAACATATAATGTAATTATACAATGCACTTTGAAAACAATATGCAATTAATCAACATACATAAGAAATGGAGTTAAGGAAAGATGTAGAACATGTAACAGTTATATACATAACAGTTCATTCTATGAAATACATTTCATTGTCCAACTCTTCTTGAATCATATCTCAGCTACTCGATTCACTTCGATATGAACTAAAGAAGAAGAAAGCCAATGAAACTTGTCAAAAATGCAATAAAATAATTACAATAATTATAATGGGATTATAAATCATAAATTACAATTAGTATATTATGAAAACAAGGCTGCAGATAGAAAACGCAACAAATTAAGAAGAATTATAAATGTGAAATATTTAAAAATTTTCTATTCTTTCGAGTAATTGTTTTACATGATTTATTATGTTGCGATAATGTGTAATAAATACACACACGGAGAAACAATTTTATTAAAAAATCTGTTGGGAAATCTGGACATAGTGATTCAAAAGCTATATTTTGTGTCAACTGGAACAGATAATTACCAATATTTTTTTTATATAAATTTTTTTCAAAATTTTTGACAAATATTTCTTCTACTTTATGAATATAGTAACAAAAATCAGTAGTTGGTATTTTTAAATTACCAAATAAATCTCCATTTTCATTTTCGTAAGCTCGAAAAAAACAATACAGCATTGTATTATCTAAGACAGCCTTATTGTCATTTACAAAATTTTGACACACAGCACATGAATGTTTGCTAAACATTTTTTTATTAAAAAGCCACAAACATATTTAAATGCATTTTCCTCTGGTAAATTCATTGAGTAATAATCATGTACAGAAATTTTTAAAATTTTGTTTATTGACGATGGAACAAATTCTGAAATTGTGGACATCTCTGTAGTATTTGATGTCCCGATAATATTTAATAAATCATCGTTTGCACAATTTTGCGTTTTCGAATGTTCTAATAATTTCGTATTAAATAATTTTTTAAAAGCACGCTTGAATTGTATAGGTGTTAGATTAAGGCAATTACCACCTTGTTTCCGAACAGAGCCAAAAAAGTTTTCAACACTATCTTGATTTAATCGGCGTATTCGGAGATATGGAAGATTATAGTTTTTTAAAGTCGTCCAAAGTTGAATTGTACTCTTAATTGTGATCTGCCAGCAATCAAAGCATTTTAGTTTTACATATTTATTGTTATCGTTAATTACTTTAATAGACTTTAAAAAACTCAACGTGTTTTGTAAAAATTGCATTTGTTTGTCACCAATAAAAACTTTTCCATACTCTTTAGGATTATTTACATTAGATGAATTTAATATATCAAATAATTTGTCAAAGTGATCAATGAAATCTATAGTACTGCTTCAGTTGGAAGAAAATCAGAAGACATCTGTGTGCACATGCCTGCTGCTACACGATTACTAAATATTTGTGCAGCATATTTAACTTTCATTCTCAAAAAGTTATTTGGTTCTATATGAGACTTTATTAATGCAGGAGCTGCTTTTATTTGCTGTCCCTTTGTAAAATTCTACGATATGATTCCACGAAACTATTTTATTATCTATTTGAAAATTGTATTTTAATAAGTTGTTTCGAGTTGCTTTTAATAAATGTGGAGTGTCAAAGATATATACAAGTCTTTCTCCATCAACTACAAAACTTGAATTATCTACCGAAATATTTAACATATGGGATAGTTGGATAAAATTTGAACCCATATCAGAAATGAAAGCATGCACCAAAGCACCATTGTTTTTTAATTTTATAATGATGTCAAGTATAATATTTTTTAAAAATGTAGCAGGACATGCAGTTTTTATAAAGCAAAAACAAACGGGCAGTTTCCAGTTTCCTGCAATGCTACGTGCTATTATAACTAATGCACTTTATACGGGTATGGATGTTTTCCTATTACCAAAATCTTCAAAACCAATTATCTCATCCCGCGATATATCATAAAATAAAAAGCTTCTTAAGCTCATTTCATCTGCGCATAATACGCAGTGGCGCTCTATTAACGGTAATATATTGAATTTTACTTTAAGTGTTCAAAAAGTTCATCATTTATGCCAAGCACAATATTCCACTTTTGTGTAAATAATTGTAGAGAACGTACTGAAGGCAATGCAATTGTTTTCTTCAGTTCTTTATAATTTTTTGGATTTAAGAAATACAATGACAAAGCGAATTTTTTAAAATCATTATCTCTTCTGTCTGATTATATCTTCTGTCACGTTTGTTTTTGCATTATGCATCAATTTGTGCCGCTAATATTTCATTAAAACTTTGTGATAAAAACTTACGGCCAAATTTGTTTAAAGTTTTTTATTCGTTAGTCTCTTTGGCTTGTATGCTCTTCTTCTTTTCCTTCAAACGGAGTCGTCGGATTGTTTCGCGGAGCGTTTTGTTTTGTGCCTTTAATTTTGCGAGCTTCAAGCTCCTTTTTCAGCAGCTTCTTTTTTCTTGGGCTATCCTCTGACGATTTCATGTTCGTCCATGTTTTGTATCCTTGGATGTACTTCTGTAACAAGTTTAAATTCATAGTAAATATTGAGAAAAGATTTATTATTTTAGTAGAAACGAATAGTAAAAGATTACTAAATAAAATATAAGATTATATGAAGAATTAAACTATATTATGTTAATGTACGTTAGCGTGCAATATGTTATTCTAGTAGAAACTTTATTTCACATATAAAAACATCAGTAGTTTCTTTAACTCTTTCAGGCCCAGACACCGATTCTGTTTGAGTAAATTTTTTTTTACAATATAATCTTTCCAAATATTCCTCATAAAGAATTTTGTGTATCAAATAAAATTCTTGTTTTGAAAGTACATAATAACCATAGTGGCTTATTTAGTGAGAATACTTTTATTTTTTAAGTTGGAACAGCAATTCTAATTGCAACTAGTAAGTATAAATTAAAAGTATTATACGAAAAAAGTCACTACTGTGTCAATATAAATAGTATTTGGGAAAAATTCTAAGTGAATGTGCTTAATTATGTACACTGGGCCTTACAGGGTTAAATAAGTAAAATTTGATGAAAATTAATATTAATCTACACAAATATAAAAATAAAAATCTACATTCGATTTAATGTAATTTATAATAAATTAAGATTTACGGTTTAACTATCTCAGCATCCACGTTGTTCTGTGACGTGTCGCTGGTGTCACCTTGTTTGGAAGGCTCGCTCCCTAAGGCGGCGTGTAATGATAATGATTCTCTTTATTGTGATAAGTTAGATTTTATTAGAGATATAAATAACGATTTCTTCGAAGCGGGCAGTAGGCGATGCTCGTAATAATAATAGCGATGATTGATTGCATTCGGTAGATGCGTGTACAGATATTTCACACTTGGTACGATTTGGAGTGATTTTTCATAACCATTCGACAGAATGCGAGCAATAAGGAGACTGGCAAATCTCGTCGGAAACTCTGGTTATTCTCACGCACCTAATTCGAGAAGAACCGTAACGACTGAGTATCGCTATGTGATCTATATCAATCGGGATCGGGCAGCGAACTGAACATTTGCGCACACGGAATATGTGCGCGTTAGTCGGCTTTTTGAGATTTGCGCAAGGGGGGTCGCGTCCATTTGAGACAGATAGCGTGATTAGCACAGGAGCGAGACATGCTCGTGTTTGACGGCTCAGTGTCGACGAGTTATTTGTCTATTCCGAGAATACATAAAACTTAACGATAATTCTGAAACATACCGCCCGCCTCGAACGTAAGCATTCGAAATAATTCGCATCAAAGCACGCAAAATGCAAGAATGGTATAACGACGAAAATGGTTTAATACAAAGTACAAAAATTGTGACGCAATACAGTTAAAAATTAAGGTTTCGCGATATCGATAACATCAGGTACGTTTACCGGAAATCCGCCCGCCATGATGGAATCTTTAGACTCTTTGGAATTGATCGTGATAGGTACAAAAACAAAGTTTCGCAATCGGTCGCTTATACTCGGAATGCCCTGTTTTTGCAGTGACGACGCGAGTTAAATCGTCATCGCTGGGATGACACGCCGTAATCCGGCCAAATTCCCATTGACTCAGTGGAGCTAGAGGGTTACGCACGAGAACGATTTGGCCTATTTTAGCCAGTCGCTAGACAACGCGCCACTTTGGGCGTTGTTGAAGGATATGCAAGTAATCACCGGACCAAGACCTCCAAAAACCTTCGGTTATGTATTGAACCATTTGCCAACGCGAAAGTCGATTTTCGTTGATGTGAATTAAGGCACGTCTCGATTCGACAGAGCAGCGTAGACATTTCCTCAATAGTTAGTATGTGGAGGCCGATGCATCGTTTTAAATGATGCTTGATACTTTTAACACCAGCTTCCTACAGGCCGTCGAAGTGCGGCGACGCAAGGTAGGAAGTGCCACGCAGTTCCATCGATTGTGAATCGATTGCGGAAGTTGGTATCTTGAATGGCTTTTGCATGTGCGTTTGACAGTTCGCGATTGACGCCGTGAAACGTGGTTCCGTTATCGGAGTACATGGACGTCGGTAATCCTCAGCGAGAAACAAATCGTTGATACGCTGCTATAAAAGTCGGAGAGGTGTAGTCGCTGACGAGCTCTTAAGTGCAGAGCTTTGGTCGTAAGGCATACGAATAAAGCGATATAGGCCTTTTGTGATTTATGCCCTCGACCGGGAGTCGTGTGGACAGCGATCGGACCTGCGACGCCGAGGACAAAGGCGCGAGCAGCACAGTTGCAGACTCTCGCAGTCAGGAGGTCACTCATGAGTTTGATGAGTACGTCGGCGTGTTCACGCGTGCAAGGTATGCACTTATAGAGAACGGATCGAATGTTGGCGCGGGCCGGAAAATCCAGAATTTGTGTCACAATGACGCGTTAATTGAGAATCGGCATGCAACGTTGTAAGATGATGGTGCTGGATAATGAGTACCAACAGCGGGGGAGCGCGTAAGACGATGAGATGCCTCATCGCTTCTGGGAGAAAAGCTCGACGAAGTCTTCTTCGAATCCGAATAAGTCCATCCTCGTCTATATAAGAATTGAGAACAGAGAGCGGAGAACTCTTCGGGACCGAGCGCTTTTATTTTAAAGCCGCAATCTCATTAAGAAACATGTTTGACTGCATGGTTTTGAGCCAGTAGCGTTTAGCGTTCTGAATTTTTTCGGGGAGCAAAGTGGCGGATATTCGTTTGCGAGTTTTTAGAACGTCGGAGTCGACTTAGAACATGGTAAAGATACGCGGTAATTCGTAACAATTTTGGAGGAATAGCGAGGAGTAGCGTGCAGGGCGCACACCGGAGGCTCCGGACGTTGTTTGAGATGAATATCGAAGAGTACTGAAGGACAGGAGCTCGGCCAGGATTCGGGAGGATGACGTAGCCATGGAGGGCCTGACCACCATAAAGCGTGTGTCTTGAAAAGATTGGGAGCGAGATCGCGTGAAGCGCAGTTCACGGGATTGGTGTGCGTCGGAACATGACGCCAAGAAACTCCAGGGAGGAGTGATTGGACAGCCGAAATACGATTGGAAATAAAGATTTTCCATCGGGAAACTGACTCGGGTAATTGACTCAGCCAGGCGAGTGTAATGGTGGAGTCCGTCCAGCAGTGGCACTTGAGGTTAGGGAGTTGGAGTGCTGAGCGCGCGAAATGCATCAAACGTGCGAGAAGCAACGCAGCGGATAACTCCAATCGCGAGACGCTGATCGTTTTAAGAGGGGCCACTTTTGATTTGGCGATGAGAAGTGAGACGGTAGTTGAGCCGTCTATATTGACGGTACGAAAGCATACTGCCGCAGCGAAAGCCGCAGTCGAGGCGTCGGAAAACCTATGAAGGGCGCAGTGTAGAGTATAAGATCAGTAAATAGTCCAGTGCGGAATGCTAATCGCGTTGAGACACGAAAGTCGTTGATTGTAATTAAACCAGCAATCAAGAAGTTGACTGGGAATGTCGTCATCCCACCGGCATTGAAGTGACCAGTCGTTGCATAAAAATTTTAGCGGTAATATTGACAGGAGAAGCCCATTCTAAGAGGATCAAAAAACTTGGCGATGGCTTGACAGAATGGCTCGTTTGGTTCTTGCGGGTGATGACGGTACGATCACGCGGAATTGAAAAATATCTAGGATTCCATAGTATTCCTAAGACCTTAAGGTGCTCATCGTCTTGAAGAACTTTATGAGTGGCTAAACCGTGATCCGTAGGATTAAGATTGGACAACAGAGCGGTGGCGTTGTTTGCTCATTTTCGAAGGTGAGAGCCTCCTTTCTTTAATAACCCTCTCAATTAATCGCGTGTTTGTCGAGCAAGAATTTGATCGCCAAAAGCGCAATCATCGACATGTCTGATGACGTAAAACGGGAACCGCGAGCGGAAATGCGGCACTTTCATCGTCGACGAGTTGATCTAAGACTCGAAGGGTCAAGTAGGGAGTGGCGGCTGTGCCATAAGTAACGGTCAAGAGACGGTAATCCGTGATTGGTTCGTCAGGGTTAGATTGCCATACAATGCACTGATAGTCGATATCCCTGGAATCGACTAATATTTGCTGATACATTTTAGCGATATCGGCGGTGAATACATAATGGTATTGGCGTCACTGCATTATGACAGTGGCTAATCCTTCTGAAGTTTAGGATCAACGAGCATATGGTCGTTCAACGACATTCCGTTTGAGGTGCGCATGAAGCAATGAAGACCACTTGTAAGCGAGTAGTTGCACTGCTATCACGTAAGACAGCATGATGCGGAATGTAATAGTTTTGCTCTGGTTTGACAATTTCCGTCGGTGGACTTTTGATCATATGACCGAGGGTTTCGTAATCTGCGAGAAATTCGCGATATTCGGAAGCATTAATTGGGTCGCGAGTTAAGCGTTGTTCCAAGCGGCGCAAGCTCGAAATGGCGATAAAGCGATTCGCCTATCGAGATAGATGGTCCGTTTTTAAAAGTCGAACGATATAACGTCCTTCCGGCGTATGGGAATGTGTGGCTTTGAAGTGCTCTTCGTACTGGTGTTCTTCAAGGCTCCGCGGAGCTTCCTGAGGTACTTCCTCGATTTCCCGGAAGCGACGAAGATCGCGATCGAGAGTCTCAATAATGACTTCGTGATGCGCAAACGCGGAAATTGACTTAGAAAGCGGAAACGAAGTTATTGATCCGGACAGCCGAGAGTAGTATTTTGCGCGGTAGGCTCATGTTCGAAACCTTTTCGAACACCGTCGAGAACGAATGGATAAATCGGCATTGATTATGATGTTGATCATATCCGAACTCATGGGGTCGCGATCGGCAAATTCGAGCCCTATTTCCACTTATACGCAGTATCGACTCGATCCGGTAAATATTTCGTTAGTAATCGCAGTATAAATGCGGTCGTAGTATAGGCAGGTCCGTCGCGATGCGCCGGGGTAATCGTGATTTATGTAGCGTGACGCACGAAGGTTGCATTTCGCTAATGCCGGTAATGCAAGCAGAGCGATTAATTCGGAGATAAACATAGAGACGGATCCCTGATCGAGCGCGTGAAAAAGCGGTGATAAAATGGTTATGAGGCGAATAAACTCATACGCGCGCTGTAGCGAGCAAGAATTTGGAGCTCGGCGCTACGGTCTTCGACAATAAATGCGTAGCGACGGCGGTGACACTCTCGTTACTCGTTGGTACGGACATCGACAGTAGCTTAGCGTCGATAGGCTGAACGGAATGATCAAAATACAATAATGTGTAATGCCGTTTACTACATTATCAACACGCATGAGGATTTGTACAATTTTTCACGGAATGCTTCGTACGGAAACAGTCTACACAGCGTTCCTGGTTTTTAGTGAGTTCAAAACGTTGGGATGGAGTTTGCTTTAGGAACATAGAACATTGATACAATAGATGGTTCGCTTTGCACAATGAGCATGAAAATGGAACGGTAGATGCGGTATGTACAGATATCTGAGGACATATTGACTTTAAAACTAAAATTTGTATATTTCTTAGAAAACTTATTGTATTTTAATGAAATCTTTACAGCAAACTAAGTGACTTGTAGGCTATACAGTTAATCAATAAAATCGCCTTCAGCGGCAATAACAGCTTGACTTCTCTGCCGGAAACGTTTGCATGCCCGAATCAAATGATTCTCGTCCATATGCATCATTACTCTGGTAATAACTGCTGTTAGGGAATCAAGCGTGTTATGGGAATGTTTATTGGTCTCCCGTTCAACAATACGTAATAATCCAAAGGATTAAGATCCGGAGAGCTAGGTGGCCACATGTTTGGAGTTATGTAATCATGTAGATTCTCGGACATCCAATCTTGCGTCGTCATGACTTTGTGTGAAGGAGCAGAGTCCTGTTAGAATACGTATGGCCTCTCACCACGCACGGTATCTATCCAGGGTTTCACAATTGCTTCCAAAACCTTAATGTAGGCAGCAGCATTCACCCGAAGTTCTTGAGGAAAAAAGTGGGGTGGCCCTTCATTGCTCACCACTCCCAAAATCATGACAGTTGCCGGAAACTTTGTGTGCATAACATGAGGAACATCTGAAGGATCCGCACATAGCCTTTCATTTTGTCGGTTTATTTTTTAATCCTGGTCAAAATTTTTTCGTCAAAATGAAACCAGAGCATATCCGGGATTTCAAGATGTTTTAACTTGTTTAAAAATCGTTATGCCCGGATGAATCGCTGTTCTCGAGTTTGTGCCAACATAAACTGACCTTTGCGCATTACGTAGGACTTGTACCGGATGTCTTCGTGGACAATACGACGGATTGTGCACTCAGAAACTTGAAGGTTTCTCGATATGGCTCTTATGGACTTTGAAGGGTCTTTATCAATAATGCCCTGGACTTGCTGCAAAAAGTGTGATATTCTAACTCTGTCTGAACGTGCCTTATGTTTTTTGCGCTTGGTAACACTTTCTATATTGTCATCAGATGCTTCTAACTCTCGACGAACTTTGTGAACAAACGATCGGGCGAATTTCAAATATTCGGAGATTTCAAGATCGCTGTGATTTGCGTGTATAGCAACAATAACAGCGTGTCTTTTCATTTTATTAGTCAACTTATTGTCCTCCATTTATGATCTGAAAAGAAAAAAAAGAAAAAAACTTGCTGCGAAAACTTGGCAGGCACATATGTGAGTATCCTCAGACCTGACGCACCCTGTAAGGCGAGAGTCTTCTTTTTGGAAGTCATCTGTGACTTTTCCGTTGCTTTCATGGGTGCAATCGCATTGAACATGCGAATGCGCGATGCAAGAAATTTATCAAGTTCGTGATAACGCGGATAATCTACTGTATCGAGTTTAAGTTCCCAAGCTTTTCGCGATGATTTATCGAGTTTTTGTGACACTATAAAAACAAGCCAATCATCCCAATGTTCAGTCGCGCAACCGAATTGCTCAGAGCTTGTATCGCTTTGTTGGTTTGATCGCGAAGCATGCGAAGGTCAATGGAGGTTTCTGTTGTAAGCGACTGTAAATTGGAAAGCAATTGTAAATGAATTGTAATGAGGCGACGTTTATTATCATACCGAGAAACGAGAATATTTCACGTGATAGCGAAATTATCATTGGTTACCGAGAGTCTAAGGCGTTACTTGCATCCCCCTTTACAAGGAACACAGATAGTGCATGCGCTCGACATTCGTTAGGGAGCTTTGATCGTCATGGATCATCGATTTGAATTTATAGCGAAAGCTTTCCCATTTGTCGAAACTCCCCTCGAAGGTCGGCAGGTTGATCCTCAGAAGATGCGACGATGACCGAAAAGTGTTATTGAGATCACTTACTTCATGTACAGCGGGACGGGGTTCGTGGACCTCGTAACAGTCCAATACCTCAGCCATGTAGTCGGCAGATTCGTGGTAGTAGTCCTCACGTCAGGAAGTATTATAATATAATCAATCTCTGCATCGCAGATATATTTATATAAATTATTATATTTATTTATATAAATTATCTTGAATATTTAAAGTAATCGTTAAAAAAAAGAGAAAGTTGAGATAATTATCTTATAATACGAATACATCATTTCCATACATCTTCATTAGAGCACAGATAAAAAAATACTATTTCTTATTGAAATTATTTTTTATACATTTTCTAAATCATGGTCTTTTCTCCTTTTTCCTCTCTTTCTCTTCTCCTTCCTCTTCCTTTTCTTGCCATTCTTGCTCTTCTTCCTCCTTTTCCTCCTCGCCATTGTCCTCCTTGGCTTCGAAGAGCCTCTAAAAATATCTCTAAAAAATCTTCTTTCTAAAGAATCATAAAAAAATAAATGTTAAATACTTATATGTATCAAAATGTAGATATAAATAAGTAAAAAATGAAATATACGCATATATTACATTACGTTAAAGTTTTAATAATATTAGAGTAACCTTACACGATTATTTTAAGAAACTATTTTTTGTTCTGTTATTTAATACAAAAGAAATGTATATAAAAATTAGCCTTATTAATATATCATCATGAGACTATCTCAGTAATAAAAAATAAAAATAATCAATAAAAATTTTAATAATATATTTAAAATATACAAGAAGAATATTTTAATTTTAATAAAACCATTACAATTAATATCATTATTTACATTATTTGTTTTATAATTATCTTTTATTATAATTTCGAATTAATAATGTTTTTACTATAAAACAATTATTGTGCAAACAGAGAAAATACACGACTAAAAATAAAATGTAATTTTGAATGAAAAACATATAGTGATTTATTTCTTTTCATTGACTGATGCAGTCATATATACTATAAGATACTTGCCAAACTTCCCAATAAACGAGAATAGATTAAAATGGATTGACATTTTTTTCTATCTGAATGCGTATTTTAAATAGCGCTTTTTTTGGATTTAATTAGATTCAATTGGGTTCAATTAGATTTAATTGGGTACAATTGGATTGAAAAACTGTATTTCCTATTCCAAATATTGAATTGAACAGTATTCACAATGCAGAAAAAGCTAATGTTATTTTTAGATTGAAAGGCATAGAGCTAATATTATTTTTAAAAAGCTAATATTATTTTTAGATTGAAAGGCATAAAGATGTGCTCCATGCAATACCTATAAATGAATAAAAATACATTCATAATTAAAAAGCATTTATTTTAACATTCGTGAATCAATATTTCTGAAAATCTGAATCTATTTCAATTCATTTCAATCCATTCTCGTTTGCTGGGTTGTAACTTTTATGAATCAATAAGTGATTTGAAGCCTATCAATGAAATACTGGCGATTAAGGTTGCTTATATGAAATTTTACAAATCTTTCGAAAAAGTAATCAAAGAGCAAGTAAAAAGTCAGAGAATTTGTGGATAATAGAGATTCGATTGGCGGACGTCGACGCAAACAGTTGTGTTTGTGTAATATAAAAAAATAAGAGCTCATTCTGAATTAAATAAATTTATATTTGAGACTTTTTACTACTTCGTTTTTGTCACACGTTCTCAGCAAAACCAAATATTAAATAAAAAAATTATATTAAAATAATATTAAATAAAAATTAGAGAAAGTACGCATACTTTTACCTAATATTAGGATTATTATTTATAATAAAGCCTTTTTCGAATTTTAATATATTTTTGTGGCAGTCTCGATATAAATTTTTGATTTGACAATAAGAGTGATAATTATCAAGTCAATTTCGGTTTTTGCCCCGTATTCTTCCTCTTATCAAGGGCTTGCTGCAACAGTAGGTTAGTCTATATTTTGTAAAAATGGGGTAAATAAATTCTAAAATTAAAATGATGTAAAAAATATCAAGATCACATGTTCGTCTATGTTGTGAAGCTAACCCACAACGTAGCTGGAATATGTCATCGTCACAACAAAGATTTTTATCGAGATTGCTGCAAAAATATATCAAAATTTAAAAAAATTCTATTGTTTAAATAATTATCAATATTAATATTGTAGTGTAGTCGTTAT
The DNA here is from genome assembly GCF_001594115.1 of Trachymyrmex septentrionalis. Taxonomy (NCBI): domain Eukaryota; kingdom Metazoa; phylum Arthropoda; class Insecta; order Hymenoptera; family Formicidae; genus Trachymyrmex; species Trachymyrmex septentrionalis. The sequence goes on from NW_017304959.1 coordinate 12,219, forward strand.
CACTAGATGTAGGAAGCGCTGCTAGGATATTTTCTTTTCTCTCTGAGCGGTGCTGTTGTAAGATGGCGTGATAAGCGTAAGCGAAGGGGGAACACTCTTGTACCGACCATTGTTGTAATGGCGGTGCCAAGGATAGCGTGCATTTTTGATATTGATAGCAAATATAAAAAAACGTGATATTTTAATTGTTGCTTTCCTAAGCGTGCAAACATTACATTGGCGACGAGGATAATTGGTGGTCGTCGTAAAGTACGAGAACGTCGTAGTAAAGGAATTCAGCGTATGGAACGAAAATAGCAAAGTCATTCGCGGTCACAGAGACATTGAGTAACAAAATGTCGACAACGAATTTATTGAAATTTCAAAAAGAACTGGAGGAACGAGAAAGAATCTTAGCGGAAAGAGCGAAGCAATAAGAGCATCAGAGAATCCAATTGGCGATGGAGAGTCAACAACTAGCAAAAGTGAGAGCGGAATTTGAGACGGCTAGAAGAGAAAATCCACGTGGCCCCAGTGCCATTGTAAAGAGACCATAGGCAATATGTTGCAAGTTTTCGTTGAAAGAGTATTGAACGAGATGATTCGAAAGATTAACGCACTACTTCTTATGTAACGATGTGCCGAAAGAAAAGCAAGTATCGCTTTTTATTACGTTAGCGGGAAGTGAAGGTTATGAACTTCTCTGCAACTTATGCACACCGAAAAAGCCGGCAAATCTCACATTGGAACGTCTTGCGGAAATTATGCAGAAACACCTGCAACCGCAGCCAAGTAATATCGCAGCTATAAATTCAAAGAATGCAAGCAGATGACGGGAGAGGACATTAAGACGTATCTAGTCAAACTAAAAAAATTATCAGCACATTGCCACTTTGGGGAACAGTTGGAGAGCCAGTTTCGAAACCAGTTCGTATGGAGTCTGGCTAGTAAGAGAATCAAGAAGAGGTTGTTAGAAGAACAACAGTTGACGTATACTAAGGCGGAGATTAGTACAAGCATGGCGATGGCACGTAAAGCTGCAGACGTGATGGATGCAGCGAACAGCAAAGGCAGCGCACTCAATTTTATTGATAAGAAAAAGAAAATAGTAACCTGTTATTGTTACGGAAAAAAGGATCACGTATCGAAAGAGTGTCGTTTTAAGAGTTATGCATGTAACGCGTGCGAGAAAAAGAGTCATTTAGAGATTGTTTGTAAAACTAAAGTGTTAAGTAAAGGAGAGAAAAGTAATAACCGGAAACAAAAATGAGCGGATGGAAAGACTAAAAATGAAGTTAAGAATACAAATCATTATTTAGAAGAGTCAAAAGCAGTAATGAGAGCCTAAATAACTTGTTTTATAGTAACGATATAGATGATAGTAAAATATTCGGTAATATAGAACTACTGAAAGTAAGTCTGAAAGTAGAAAATAAAGCACTGTCATTCGAAATTAATACAGGATCGCCGATTTCTGCAATATCAAAGAGAGATTTCGATAAGTTTAAACCGTTTGAGAATGCGGTAATGAAGAAAATAACGCATAGTTTTAAAACATATACCGGGGACCCGATAATTCCTCTCGATATTTTAAAGATTAAAGTAGCATTTCAGAATAAAAAACGCGAATTTGAATTATTTGTTTTACCAGGTGCAAAAGTGCACCAATTATAGGTCGAAATTGGCTTTAAACCCTAGATATTGTTCAATTCAATAAATTAGTAGAAAAGCTGTCAGTTAAAACAGTGAGTAAAGAGCCAAATGACATTTGTAAAAGTTTGAGTCACTTTTTTCTAGGAACTGGGGCATTATACAAAAAAAAAAAATTTGAGTTGCATCTGAAAGAGGAAGCTAGTGTTTTGCAAACTGAAACCAGTGCCTTTCGCGTTACGACAGAAAATCGAAAAAGAGATTCATCGTTTCGTTCAAAGCCTCGGCAAATCTTAAACTTATAAGTGGATTTGTCTTTTCTTTTTGTTTTGGTTTTTTTTTCTTTCAAATTAAGTGGAGGAAATTGTAATATAGTCGTTATCACTAGATGTAGGAAGCGCTGCTTGGATATTTTCTTTTCTCCCCGAGCGGTGCTATTGTAAGATGAGCGTAAGCGAAGGAGGAACACTCTCCCGACCATTGTTATAATGGCAGTGTCAAGGATAGCGTGCATTTTTAATACAGCAAATACATACAGGGTGCGGCAGAGAAACTTACTTTTTTTAAAGGTTAATAAAAACGAAACTATTGCAGATATCGGTATAATTCTTTTTTCCTCTTACAGATCACCTCATCAAATTTTTTTTCATGCACTTTTGAAAATTACATCTATCAAATGACGGCCGCCGTTGTCTATGCACTGATTGAGTCGATTTCTGAAGTTTTGCGTCACTCTCTGAAGCATGTCCACCGGTATTTCGGCGATGGCGTTCCGAATGTTTGTCTTCAGGTGAGCTAGGGTCTCTGGTCGATCGTTGTAAACAATAGACTTCAAATAACCCCATAGGAAGAAGTCGCATGGAGTCAAATCTGGAGAGCGCGCCGGCCAAGGGAGATCACCTCTGAGAGAGATGAGGCGGTCAGGGAAGTGTTCCCTCAACAATTCCATCGAGGCCCGTGCTGTGTGGGCCGTGGCTCCGTCTTGTTGAAACCACACATCCCCGACGTCCATTTCTTCCAGATGTGGAACGGCGGGGGGACTGCAAAAATGACTGTCTCACTCTCTCAACATTTTCCGGAGTCCTGGCCGTTCTTACAGCTCCTAACCTGCGTTTAACGATGCTGCCAGACTCGTGAAATGTGATAATCCACGAAAGAATCGAATTCCGGCCGGGGATTGAACTGCGAGGAGGAATAATGAAGCGCGCTCGAAAGGCACGTTGAGTGGCGACAATGGAGCGGCCATTACCAAAGTATGCCTCGACGGCAAACGCGCGATGCTCTCTTGTCCAAAGCATGATCGAGACTGGCTGTGGGGGGAACAAAAATTGAGGACCTATCCTTTCGGACGCACCCCCTCCCAGCTTCCTACCTTCACCCCTTGCCGTTTGGCGCGTTTTTAAAAAAAGTAAGTTTCTCTGCCGCACCCTGTATAAGAAATATAGAAAGATATGGTATTGCCTATTTTAATTGTTGCGAGACCTTTCCTAAGCGTGCAAACATTACAATATTAAGAAAGATATATATATGTTAATATGTACATAGTTAATCTCATTTAATTAATATATACATAAAAATTTACACTTACGCTTATTGAGATTATTTGATTTGTTGAAGTTGTCGAGTCCATCATTGAAGTTGAGGAGGAGGAAGTAGTAATTATTGGAGGAGCCATTATGGATGACAGAACCACTGTCAACAGTGGAGCTGTTGGCGTTTTTCGATGACGAGGTCGTTATCGGTAGCAACGAAATTGTCAACGCTGTTGACATATTCCCTGGGGGGGATGGGGAGACAAATTTAATTATTTACCATTTCATCGGTAAATCTCTAAAAAAGAAAACAAAAGAAATTATTAAGTATAATTTCTACGTTCGGTAATGTAATAAATTAGATTTGCAACATCGCAAGACACAAACAGAAGAGAAGATCGAGAGTTTCTCCAATAGCACAAAAGTTGCAGCAATATTGCAGCAATATTATGCATTGCAGCAATTTTGTGCTGTTGAGATTAAGAGATTTTCAGTTTTACAATTATAAAATATGCTGTGATATATACATGCAGTTCTTTATTTCTATAATTTATTCATTTCCAATGTAAGATTGCAAACTGTATATAAATCATTTATATTTATCTATATCCGTTCTTTATGCAATAAAAAGCCGAACAGAAATTACATATACAAATTAGAAGTGGGAGAAAAACTAATTATAAATATAGACATACGCCTGCCTAAAAAGAAATTTGGCTGCTAACAAGTAATTTTTTTCATATATCAATTTTATTTTTTAAAATTTTATTACAAGATACTAAAAAATAAATAATTTTTCAAATTATAGAAAAATATTTTTTT
>NW_017304959.1:16233-20481 GCF_001594115.1 Trachymyrmex septentrionalis
ATATAAGAAATATATCTTTATAAAATATGATACACTATAAAATAAAAAATATATTTTAAAAATGTAACATATTTTATACGTAAAAATGAAAAATATTTCGTAAAATATTTACTTTACGATTATCTTATTTACTTACTATAATATTTTTTATGCAAACTGACAAAAGAAATAGATTTACATAAAAAAATTATAGAATTTTTTAAAAAATCAATTAACTTTGATGATTTTTGTAAAGATCTCTCAGATTTCAGAAGATTTCTCAGATTTCAAATAAAAGTCACTATTTTTTTTTTTTTAAATCAAGCGAATTTTGTTTAAGAAACTTTATGAAGAAATGTGTTATTTCCGAATTTTATTCCATTATTAAAAATGTATATGTATAAGCGCTATACTTAATACAAGGCAGTTATTATTTCTTGCAGAAAATAATTTTTTAGTATTTTAAAACAAAATAAGAAAAATGAAAAAATCGGCTTGTGACACTTAAAGTATATATTACTTACAAGTATAAGCGCATTAAATATTAATGCACATGTACTTGTTGTCAATAATACACTTGATTGTGTTATATACAAGAAAATAACTCATGTGTAATCTTAGCTACATAATAAGTGAATGTAAGGATATTTAGAGATGTAATATGTTACAGTACTATAAATTTCGCGTATTTAGAGATGTAATATGTTACAGTACTATAAATTTCTACTTACAGTAAAATCCATAGTTTCTTTATCAGTCATCGTTTGCTGTCTCGTCGTTTGTTGTCACTTACCGGATACTAATAACAGATTAAAGCTGTTACGCTGCAGCAGTCGTACCACAGTATATACAGTAGCGCAACTCTTCCGATTTTATGTTGGCCAAAATGGAGTGCGCATGCGTAAAATAAGTAAGTTGCCCCGTCTCATTTCCTCCTTCTTTATTGCTCTCTTTCTATTTAAATGACTGTTTCAATGTTCCATTTAAAGAGCTGAGAGCAGAAATTTAGAGAGAAATATAATATATATGTACATCGTCCATTTGGTAGTGTTGTGTGAGAAACCTCAAGAGACTAGTCTCGTGAAAAAGTGAACGAAAATAAAGAAAACCGAGCAAGAAAGTTTTCTTTTTGAGAGAATAGTTAACTTATATAATTATATAGGTTAGCTCTTCTCTTAGAAGAGCACTTTGATCTTGGTTCTCTGTTTCAGGTGCTATGTCAACTCCAAAAAATTGTGAAAAAAAAAGAACAATATAAAATGATTAAAGGAAAAAACGTATGGTGTGCAGTACCAGCATGCACAAAAAAATTTAATTTAGAAGAGCATTATTTTTTCCGGTTTCCAAAGGAACATGAAAAGTACGTTGTTTTTATCATTTTTTATATAAATCAATTTTTAATTCTATGTACTACATTTTTATTGATAAAATGTCTAATTTGTAGATGATTGCAATGGATACGAGCATGTGGAAGGCTGGACTTAGAACTAAAGAGTCCAGAATATGTGTATCAGAATTGTCGGTTGTGTCATTTACATTTTGAAGAAAAATAATATAAAATAAATAAAATGAGGGCTCGTCTTCATCCAGATGCCATACAATATTTTTTAGACCAGTATGTGGGAAGTGAGTTTCTACTTATAATTTAATTTGTTTTTTAGTGAATGCAAAGTCTGTTTTATATAATAGAAATATAAAAAGGAAGTAGTTTTTTAAAAATTAATTTAAAAATAATTTATATCTATGTAGCATTTTAATAAGTGCTAATGAGCAAAATAATATTTTATTTTTTATTTATTATTACAAATAATTTATGAATTCAGGAAATAATAACTATCTCTTTTCAGACACAATTGACATTGACATTAAAGACGAAGCAGAAACAAATAAGTATGTTAAATAATAAATACGTGCGTGCATACATGCGTGCGCGCGCGTGTGTGTGTGTGTGTGCGTGTGTGCGTGTGTAAATGTAATATTTTATTTTCAAATATTACGATATCATATATTTTTATTGCAGAAACATAGATAGAGAACCTGCAAGTAAAATAATACAGAAAAAAAAAACAAATAATAGATAATATTTTCTATTTTTAATAAGGAATTTAATATAACAAAATTTTATATTTTTATCAATATAAAATCTGCAGAAACACAACAAAAGCATCCGGAAAAACACACGGAAATCAAAATCGAAGTAGAAACAAATGAATATGTTATATTGAATACTTTATACGAGTATTTCAGTAATTTTTCTATATATATATTAATACAAGAGCAAGTCAATAAGATTTAGAAAAATATAGCAAAACACATTTTTTTTGATCGATTTATTTTTATTTCTCAACATAATCTCCTTTCAGCTCGATACACTTGATCCAACGATTCTCCAACTTTTTCAAGACGTCCGAATAATATGATTTGTCCAATCCTTCAAAATAAGCCTCTGTTTCGGCGTTGAGCTGCTCTCTGGTAGTGAATCTCTTTCCTCCGAACCATTTCTTCAGGTTTGGAAACAGGAAATTGTCACAAGGGGCTAAATCTGGCGAATATGCTGGATGGGGAAGCAATTCGTAGCAGAATTCGTTGAATTTGACCATCGGTGCCGGGTACGTGTGAATACGTACATTGTCTTGATAGAACAGCACTTTCTTCCTCGCCAAATGAGGACGTTTTTTCTTTAAAATGTTATTGAAACGGTCCAATAAGGCTGCGTAATAATTGCCATTGATCGTTTGCTTTGACGGAAGGTAATCAATATGAATTATACTGTGTGCATCCCAAAAAACTGTGGCCATCACCTTTCCGGCCGACTTCACCCAGCAGTCTTCGCCTTCTTCGGAGCTGTTCATCCGGTGAAGTCCATTATTATGACTGTTCCTTCGTATCGAGTGTGAAGTAATGGATCCATGTTTCGTCCACAGTAATAAATCAACGCAGAAATTCATCTGGATTACGTTGAAACATCTCCAAACATTGTTTTGAAATCGTCACCCGATTGTGCTTATGGTCCATTGTGAGCAAACGCGGCACCCATCTTGTCGATAGCTTTTTCATACCCAATTGTTCCTGCAAAATTGAAATCACTGTGCCATGTGATATGCCTGTGGCCTCAACAAGCTCGCGCACTTTCACTCATTGATCAGTCAAAACAATATCGTGGACTTTATCGATGATTTCTGTCGTAGCAGTCTCAATTGAACATCCCGAACGAAGTGCATCACTTGTGGATGTACGACCACGTTTAAATTCATTCATTCAATTGTATACAGTCGCAAACGCTGGTGCAGATGTGCTATGAACATTATCCAACTCGGCTTTGATTTCTTTCGTTAAACCTTTTATATGTAGATGTTTGATCACTGCACAAAACTCGTTTTTTTCCATTTTGCAAAAAATACAAAGGTTGTTCGCTTTAATCGTCTACAGAAATGAAACCACGCAATGAATTCCACTCAAAATTTGACAGTAATCAGCTCAAAAATGCTTCTTGTCAAAAAGTAATATGACATGACACTGCGAGTGCCGTCTGACAGATTTTCTAAGAACTTATTGACTTATCCTCGTATAGTTTATCTTGTAATGTTATATCATATATATTTGTTGCAGAAACATAGATGAAGAAACTGCGAGTAAAACACAGGAAACGAACAGGTAATAAATAATATTTTTGTATTTTTAATAAGGGATTTAGTGTGTAACAAAATTTTATACATTTAACTGTATGGAATCTGCAGAAACACTGTCAATTATTGTTGATAACGTGTGTTATCAACGGACGAAAAGTCGAAGGGAACCCATGCGTACTTCACCCAGAACTATTGGGAGTAGAAAAATTGGCAGTATAAAGTTTCCGCCGTTTGACAAACAATGGCGCTACCAGTATGTTATAGTTAAAATTGTCAGCTGTAAAACGTCATATCGTAAGGTTGGACATCTGGCAAGAACATAACCTTGAAATATTAGCAATTTTGCATCAGCATCTTATATCTTTTTTCGTGCGAAAATGTCGAATTTTGAGCCGAATAAGCATCATTTTGCGGGAGCTCTTGATTTACTTCTTTAATTTGAAGAAATCTGCAGCTGAGGCGCATCGATTGCTTGTAGAAGCATATGGTGAGGCTGCCTTAAGTGAGAGAAGTTGCCGTGAGTGGTTTCAAAAGTTTAAGAACGGTGAGTTTGACGTCGAAGACAAAGAACGTAGCGGAAGGCCGAAAGTGTACGAAGACGCGGAATTGGAAGCATTATTGGATGAAGATTCGTGCCAAA
>NW_017304959.1:20581-37185 GCF_001594115.1 Trachymyrmex septentrionalis
GTTCCATATGAACTGAAGCCGAGAAACGTTGAACGCCGATTTTTCACATGTGAAATGCTGCTTGCCAGGCATAAACGAAAGGGTTTTTTGCACCGTGTAGTCACTGGTGATGAAAAATGAATCCACTACGATAACCCAAAGAAGAAGAAAGCATGGGGACCACCTGGCCATTTGTTTAATAAAAATAAAATGCTTAAAATACAAATACATATAAAATTTAATTCATATATATACAATAACTTATTTAAAATATAAATATTACCCAGTAAACGAGAATGGATTAAAATGAATTGAAATTTTTTTCTATCTGAATGCAAATTTTAAATAGCAAATACTTTTTTTTGAATTTAATTAGATTCAATTGGATGCATTTGGATTGGAAACTGCATTTTCTATTCCAAATTTTGAATTGAACAGTATTCACAATGCACAGAAAAAGCTAATATTATTTTTAGATTGAAAGGCATAGAGATATGCTTTATGCAATTTCTATAAATGAATAAAAATGCATTCAGGATTAAAAAGCATTTATTTCAACATTCGTGAATCAATATTTCTGAAAATTTGAATCCATTTCAATTCATTTCAATTCATTCGTTTGCTAGGTAACACATTTGTAAAAATATAATATAACCATAATGTTAATACTTTTAAGCGAAATAAACATCACGCACAGATTGCAGAGATGAATATTTCTGCATAATTTGTGAATGTAGCGAATGTTGTGCACAATTATATGAACCAAGTATCGATTTTTCATTTGGAGTTGAAAAGTGGACATACTATCCTCAGAAAAGTGATCGTATCACCCTCAGGAAAGTGAATGTATTATCCTCAGAGCTATATAGTTCACATTCACTTTGTCAGGGGGCAGTAGTGCGCGACAGTATTTTGCGGTTATAGGTTTTGGATCGTCATGTTTTCTCTCAGGTTTCTCTCTGCTAAAAATCAGCGTTAAACATCAGCATAAAAAAGCATTTTTAGGGTCTTTTTTATCAATCTCAGTTAAGTTAACCAACGTTTACATTGGACTCATTTAGGCTGGTATTTATAATTGATTCTTATTTCAAGATCGTCTTAAGTAATGTCTTAGGATGGAATCCCATGAGATATATTTGTAAAAAACGCGTAATCAATCATTAATCAGTAAAACACGAAACCACAACAGCAGATTGCTTCTGATTAGTTACGCGGTTATGCGATATGCGATAAATACACCTTATGCGATAAATACACCTTATGACTCTATCCTAAAGACGCTAATGCAACTCTCTGGCCGATATTCATATATTCGGATTTTTTATTTAAGTCTTAATAGTCTATGGTGGAAGGATTACATGGTGTGCTCAAGCCCATGGTACATACAAAAATGTAAGGCCGTAACACGTAAGCAGTAAGCGAATTGTCCAATCATGTTAGACACTATAAGGCCAGTAGCGAATCCAATTTTACGATTTTCTTACTGTTTACATGTTACGACCTTACGTTTTTGTATGTGTCATGGGCTACAATTTGGCCAAACCACGCCTACTTTTGCTCCGCGTCGTCTCTCAATCTACTAACGTGTGAAACGCGAGAAACATGGGGCAGTATTTATAGTTTTTATTTATAGTCAGAGAGTATTTATAGTTTTAAAAGCATCTTAAATATAATGTCTTAAGATGTTAATACAGTTCTCGGATAGATTTACGATAGATTCTTTTCTTGCACGAAGTAAGATTCAGTATCAACTTTATGACGCAAAACAGGTCGATATTCATAGTCGATTCTTACATTTAAGACTGTCTTAAGTCAATCTTAAGATATCGTAAGGATCTGAGTACAAGAATTGTCGTAACACTTACTTTAGAGACTTAAGTTATAGACAAGTAACGCACAAGCTTTGGAACCAATGAACACATTAGAAGCTGCAAGCTTATTGGCTACCGCATCACATTTTGCCGTGCGGCAAGCGTTTCCGCGTGCAGAAGCTATTATGCCGAAGTTATAACATGATGTTATGAAACTAGCCAATCATAGCTATTCTTCTGAAGAATGGAATGACTGTGGTTGGCGAGTTTCATAACATCGATGTTATAACTTCGGCGTAAAGCGTGCCGTGTAAAACATAGTAATTGGTCGTATCGTAGACGTCGCAAGTCATAAGATTATTACTTTAGCTAATCCGATGCTTTAATTTTAAAGTCGCATGATGCTTATGACGTTTCCGACACTACTATACGATCAATGTAGAATAGCCCTTAAGAATTGACTATAAATACCGGCCTTCGATAGGTTAGCATGCGCAACTGCGTTCGCGCAAGTACGTGGTGATTGGTAGATTCATGTTGTAGAGAGGATACTCTATAATTTTGGCATTCCACTTTTAAGGTGTTTTTTCCTCTAGACGCTCATTTTCGCATCAAAATAAGTCACATGATAGAAATTGACGAATACACCGACGAGATATTATTAAAGACCGACATCCTTACGGGAGTTGGCGTCCTTGTGAATATTGAAGTAATTAAGAATTAAAAAATAAAAAAACTGAAAATATTGTACTAATTTTATGATTTATTAGTTTAATGAACATATTTATGCATTTAGAACTCGTTTCGCATTTAGAACATATTTATGCATTTAATACTCGATTTTTCTTTAAAATTGTGATTTCAGTGCTATCATCAAAGTTTGATTATCAACAGAGATGATAACTGCAGAGAAAAAATTATAATTTTTCTGCAATATAGAATATTATAGTTTTACAAGTATATATATTTATTTATGGAACATTTATGTAATAAAAAATCATGAATTTAATAATGTATGAACCAAATATTTATGTTAATAATAGCAAATTTATATTAATTGTCGATAATATCAGCATTCTTCAATTACCCCTTAGGGCCCTTTTTATATCGCCGAAAATTTGCCCAGGATTGACAGTCTTTAACAGTATCTCGTTAATGGTGAATATCAAGCATTAATTTTGATCGCGTGATTTATTTTGACGCTGAAAATGTGCGTCGAGCGTCAGCATGAAAAGGCACCTTTAAATTTCGCCTTATAGGGCCAAATTTATTAGAGAAACTGTATTGTTGTATGTATGTACACAATCATAGCCACCATAGTACTAACAGTGTCAATGAGCTGAGCAACAGTGGTCAGTGAGTTGTTGGGTGAGATGTCGGTGTATCCGCGACACTTTGAAATGTCAAATTCGGCGAAAATTTACGGTAAGTCCGACTGTCGTCGCCATGTGAAAGTTGTACCCACAGTAGCGTGCGTAATCTTCACAGTTGTATTTGTCGCTATCTGGAGTAATCTGAGGGACTGAGCACAAGAATTGTCGTAGCACTTACTTCGACTTAAGTTGTAGACGTAACTAACGCACAAGCTTTCACGTATGACGTACAACTTATTACCGTGTCTCCAAGAGACGGCAAATAGTCGTATGTCATACATCAAGCTTGTGCGTTACTTACGTCACAACTTAAGTCTCTAAGTGTTACGACAATTCTTGTGCTCAGACTCTAACTCGTCCAATCGGATACCGATTGCCGCATTTCTGTTACACACTTTTTTCTCACTCCAAAAGTCTAAAAAGAAAAAGTCCCGCGTTGTCCTTTCTCTTTCCTTCTACTATTTTGCCGATATCGTAAAGGTATCGTGATTAATTGCTATGGCGAGCCATAAAACTATCACGTTATGCTTCCTGTATGTTTATGAGATGAGGTTTATGAGATAGGGTCTCTCTTCCTCCCCCCCTCTCTCTCTCTCTCTGCGTGGATTCTTGATTGCTGTGATGATCGAATGATGATCAAATAAAACAATGCGAGATATATTCTTGACAGACTAATAGATGTTTATTTTGCATATGTGCGAATCTGATAAATTGTAAATAGCGAGATAATCGGATACTAGAGCTATCATATGTCTGATGTACTTGTACTGTTTGTGGAGAGATACATGAGCATACAGTGAAAGCTCTCTCCCTCATTTCTCTCAAATTTGGCAGGAAGAAATAATTAAATTCATGATGGAAGTAGAATATAAGTATAATATAATATATGATATGATATGATGTGATATGATATAATATAAGCAGGGTTGGTATGTATTAAATATAACATATACATAGTTTTTATACCATATAATACTTATATTTACTTATATTACTTATATGTAAGAAACTACTCGCAGCTCTAAATTGCCCAACCCTGAATATAATATAAGTATAATATAAGTATATTACTTCCATCATGATTAAATTATGAAAATTATTGGCTGAGTATTCAGCAGAGAAAGCAGTTTTGCAACTGTTGGAAAAGTCTTTAATATGATTGCTAATATATTTAGATTCAGTAAGGAATTAAACAAAAAGATCGCTGATAATTCTTTACTTAAATTCTCTAAGGTACTTCTACAGTAAAGTGCCGAAAATTTGATATGTCTCACCAGGGTCCACCCAAAATCACAAATATATCTACATAATTTGGATAAAATATTAAAACTACATGTATATTTTACTGAAATAGTATGAAATTAATGATGTTTAGTATTCAAAAGTAATGAAATAAAAACAAGTTGATTTCTTGTACATTTTTTCTTGTGGGAATTTAATATTTTGTTATTTCAACATTAAATATCTTTCCAGAATGTTCGATAACTTATTACTTTTTTTGTGACCATTACAATTGTAATTTTTTAAACTATTATAATCTCATTTTTAATATCTATGATAATGTTTATGTGCAATTAGTCAAAGAAACACTTCCGATCCTTATCTGTCACTAGGTTATTTATTAAAAGTTACATTTTCAACATTTTTTTTTATTTTATTGATAATCTAATCTAGAATTTTGTACACATTAAGTAACTTCAACTTTATTATACTAAAAAATTAGACATTTCTATAGTAACTCAATTTACTGTAGAACCATGGAAGAAGACTTCTTCTTCTATCATGTGTAGAACTATTCTAAGGCTTAAGTACGGTCTTAAGAAGTCACAAACTAATCAGGAAGCTGCATTAGCGTCTTAAGATTTACTTAAGACGATCTTGAAATAAGACTCGACTATGAATACTGGTCTAATATAGTTTAATTTACTATTGCCATTTTTACCAATGTATAATAAATTACTTTTACACGGCTTAATTTACGCCGAAGTTATAATAGCGATATTAGGAAACTGGCTAATCACAGTCATTCCATTCTTTAGAAAAATAACTATAATTGGCCAGCATAACGTTGATGTCATAACTTCGACGTAAATTGTAAACATAGTAATAGAATAATTTTGGTTCAACTTACTTTTCGTTTTTCTCTAGTTCTAAAAATTAGAAAAAGATCAAGAGTACGTTGATTCGCGATTAAAGTTGATCTACATTGACGGAAATAGGCATAACGCAACGATTTTCTAATGAGAAAACTTACTTCTTACTGATTTTTTTATTATTAGTACTATACTCTTTTATTAGATTGGATATGATATTAGAAAATTTCAAATAGGAGGCACACAGTTCTTCTGATTATTATAATTTGATTACATAATTTTCAAAATAAACTATATGTGTGTGTGTGTGTGTGTGTGTGTGTGTGTGTGTGTGTGTGTGTGTGTGTTTAAATACACACACACATTCTTTTGAAGGATAAAAGATTAAAAAAGATGAATTTAAAGAATTAGCAGAAGTATTAAAAACTTTCTTCCCAGTAATGAAACATATCTTGTATATATTTCCTTAGTCCAATCATACATATGAGCATTATGAAAGCTTCTTTTAGTCTATTGCGAAAAAATGAAAATCTAATTGTAGTTAACTAACATGTCTGTACACAAAAACGATAGAAAAGAACTTGAGAGAAGAAAAAAGTTGAAAAAAGAAATATTAAGAAATTCCTCAAAGATTAGCTTTAATATTAAATATTGTATATTTTAATAAGTTTCGTGAAAAGGTAAATTTTTGCTTCCTCCGCCTTTCAATTGAAATTCTACCCCATGGCGAGATATACATGCCATATTTGGGATGTGTATATGAAATATCACATTTCAGAATATTACGTATATACGAGTTTTATTCTTGCTTTTGACGCTTTAATCTAGACCGCGTTTATATTAAAAATTAATATTTTATTAATAACAATTGTAAATTTAAAGAGATTCAATTATATAATTGTTATATAATTTTTTATTCAGTTGATTTAAAATAAATCTCTAATTTTCTGTGACTTTAACATTTACATATTGGCGTTTGTATTTATTTTATATAAAGTACCAAGTAAAACAATGTGAAACTTTATTTTGTTCATATAATTGTCCATGTTGTTCAATAGTATAATAAATTTTTATATATCTTTTGCCACACGTTATGATATATTAGAAATATTTTTATGACAAAAAAAATCGATATTTTTGAAATTGATAATTTTTTACTCTATGATGGACAAATTGATTGATAGTATGCTGCACAGAGATGTAACACTGTAATCAAAACTTACAAGGGTCCTAACTTACAATTAACAATAAATGTCAGTAATATACTTTTAAGTTATAATTGTTTTTTTTATTGATTTAAAAGTTTTTCTACAGATATAAACAAAAGGAAAAGAAATTTAATAAAATATATAATTTTTGAAAAAAGTTTGTATACAAATTTCTTTTATTTATTTTCTTTTACACATAAGTTTTAGTAGTGTTTCTGAATAACATATTAAAAAACATTGATATCTTTATTAAAAAATGAAATTACGAAATTTACATTGCACATTTTTTTGCTCCATACTTTTTTTAATACTGTATACTATTTATATTATATAACAAGCAATATTTTTTAGAGGAGTAGGAAGATGCTATGGCAGCTTCGGTTGTATCACGCAACGATGAGGAAGAGTTGAATGGGGAAACGGAGTCAGAGGCCAGTAGTATATATCAAGGCTCGGTAATCTCTACCGTACCTGATCGCCATGGATTTCTAGGCGGTTCACAATACAGTCCAGAAAGGTAATTTAATCTCTTTTTAGCATGATAAAATTACAATAAGTGTTTTAATAAAATAAAATAAAATTTGTAATATTATAACTTTATGAAATAGGAAACAATCTATACCACCTGATGTGATATTGCGGAGGGAGAGAAAATGGATACAGATGCTGAACAATTGGAGTCTTTTTATGACCACAAATTACCATAAAGTTCGCAAGAGATGCCGTAAGGGTATACCACCTTCTGTGAGACTACGCGCCTGGCTAAACTTATGTGGTGGTCAGCTTTTAATGAACGAGAATCCAAATTTATATGAAGAATTAATAAAACGGCCCGGTGATCCCAAATACATAGAGGACATCAAGAAGGATCTCCATCGTCAGTTTCCACATCATGAAATGTTTGTCGAGAATGCACCTGGACAGCAGGAACTGTTCCAAGTTCTGAAGGCATACTCCATTCTGAACAGCAAAGTGGGCTACTGCCAAGCTCAAGCGCCTATTGCTGCATTTTTGCTGATGCATATGCCGGCAGTGCAAGCATTTTGGTGCCTCGTTGCGATATGCGACAAATATCTCATCGGCTATTACAGTCAAGGCATGGAAACGTTGCTGCGCGATGGAGATATTCTCTTCGCTCTTTTGAAGAGAGTCTCGCCCATTGCGTATAAGCACTTAGTTAGTACATATAAATTTTTATGTAAATTTTCTATATATTAGGTTAAGTAAGAAGTCATCGCGTTTTTTTAAAAGACATCTATCAGTAAAAACCGCAATTATTTTCTTACCAACAATATAAATATATCTTGATAGAGTAAAGTTTCAGCTTTAAAAATCTCTTTTTTAAATTATACGATACGACAATTTTTAATGGAGTTATGAGCAATTAAAGTCAAAATAATTCTTTTATTTAATCCGCGATAACTCAGTAATCAAAAGTCGTAGGAATATTAAAAAAAAACGATTTTGTAGGGAAAGTATCAAGCTTTCACGATAGGTAATCGAAAATTTTCTCAAATTCGTTTTGGACACGTTACAAATCCACAAAGTGAGAAGAAAATTTTTCGTCTTTTTCAGCTCGTAGTTTTTGGTATGTAAAAATTATCAAACTCATATAAACTTAAAAAATGTGATAAGCTTTTAAAAGTAGAGATTTCAAGCTTTAAAACCCTTTTTTTAAATTTGAATTTCATTCATTATTGACGAAGATATTGTATATACAACTTTGAGCTAAAAAATACGCGATGACTTTTTACTTAACCTAATAACTATATTGATTGTTTTAGAAAAACAAATTAAAAATTAATTTTAATGATATGTGGATTTATATTTTTTTTTAAAACAACTCTGCAGTTGTAAATAAAATTTTTATGTTTTTCGAACAATGTAAATAAGAATTTTAGAATAAAATTTCTTTTTTTTTTTAAATTATTATAAACTGATCATAAATTAGTTAGGGATTTAATTGTGATTGTATTTACTATTTTAGAAAAAACAAAAAATGGAACCAATCTTATACATGACGGAATGGTTTTTATGCGTGTACACGCGAACATTGCCATGGGAAAGTATTTTGCGTATATGGGATATGTTCCTTTGCGAGGGCGTAAAAGTGATCTTCAAAGTAGGTCTGATACTACTGAAAGGTAGTCTAGGTCGCACTTCTCTTATCAAATGTTGTCCAACGACATACGAAACCCTCCAAGTGCTGAGAAACCCACCCCAACATATCATGGAGGAAGAGGTCTTGGTTTATCAGGTGCACACTTTTTACGCAAATATGAATATTAAAAAATTACATTTATTATAAACAATAATTTTTAATAAATTATTATACAATTACGTTAAATTTATAATGATTATAGAAAATTGGTAAATTTATTTCTAATTCAATTTCTTTACATTTTTTTCAAAGATTTTTATTTTAACTCAAACATTTTTTCGGTATGGCAAATACTTTTGCAATACTTTTTCGATTGCTTATAACTTCTTTTTTTTATGAAGATACATAATTTACTATTATGTTTCTTAACGTCTAGCATCTTGATTGAAAAACATGTCTTTTACAATATATTTATTTTTATAAAAATTATTATACAAGCAATTAAATTGGGTTGAATTTATCAGTGTTGTTTTCATAATCATGCATTAAGGGTTAAAATTATGAGATTTTAACGTAACTTTTATGTTTTATAAATAAGATAAAATAATTATATATTATCTGTAACTTTCTTAATGTTGCAGATTCAGAGGTTGAATTTGAGCGAAGAGGATTTTGAATATGAGCATCAGAGGCAAATGTTGAAAAGAAAAGCGGCGGAGAAGGAAACTGCCAATCGAACTGACTGATGATTAAGTAGTTAGATGAAGATATGGGACGAAATATGACAACATTTTAACGTGTAGCATCCCAACGTGTGCCTTCCTTTCTGTTCTTCTGATACTGTATAGATTTCGTAATTTGTTAGAATTTTTTCGTATTGTAAAATCGATGGATATGATAAAAAATGGATAGGTACATATATTCTCAAAATAGAAAGTTCCATATACTTTGTGCACACATACGTATACATATCCATATTCTCTGAGCAGCTGGAGTGCATTATTTACATCTATTTCCTTCGTTATTAATCTTCATTATCAGTACGTAGTCTATTAAAAAAAAGAGCACAATACATTTGCAGGTTCATGTAGTACTACTTAATTATTTAGTATTTTCTCATTAATATATTTTTAATTGATTATCTTTATGATTAATATTATCATTTATGTACAAAAATTTGTATTTTTAAAATAAAAGTATAGTATATAATAATGTTATACTAAATAAATATTATTTTTCGTTAATGCCGATTTTATCTTATATTAATCCTTACTGATTGAATGAATTTAATTTTAGATTAGATCTTAATGCTTATAATAATATAATTTCTTATAAGTATAATTTTATTTAATATTAAATAATATATTCTTGAAATATAAAGATTATGCGTTTTGCGGGTTTCCTCCGTGTCCAGATCCATTTTTGAAACGCCAACGTTTCATGAACCTTGCAGTCTTCATCAGAGCGAGAAGCAGCTTGATACTGAGCTGTTCCTTCGGGCCGTTCCTTTTATATTACGCTACTTGTTGGAGTGGTGAGGAAAAAGAAGAGAATTGGGGAGGGGGGGGGGGAAGAGGTGGAGAAAATTGGTCGGTCTTCAATAACCGGGAGAATAGTTCTCCATATTTTATTCATGTTGTAGCCATTATCTTTATTTAGATTGTTTTTGTATCTATGGCTTCTGTATACTTTCTTCGAAGTATGATATAATTGGTTATTGTGGTCGTTTTGTCAAATAGTATTTGATTGTCCTGTTTTGATGTTGTGTTCTGATAATGCTGACTGCATGACATGTTTTAGTTTGACATCACGTTGATGTTTTTTTATTCGTAGGTTGCTATTATTCTTCAATGTATACTTGCCCGCAGGAACAAGGTATTTTGTATACTCCTGCGGAGCAGAGTGGAAGTCTGATCTTTAAGATTTCTTAAGATTTGTCCTATTTTTTGGGTGGTTTAAAGATAGTTCGGATATTGTGTTTGTTTAATATCGATCTGTTGTTCCTTTGACATATGGGATAGGATCTTTTCGTCTGGTTGTGTGTCAGAGACTTTTGTCTTGTTTGCACGTTTATTGATTGTTTTGATTATGTCTTTTTTGTCGTATCCGTTTTTCTGTAAGGCTAATTTTAAGTGATTGAGTTCTGTCTGTAGATGTTCTTTGTCAAAGATGGTGAAAGCTTTGCGTACAAATGAGTTGATTGCAGACTGTTTTTGTGCTGGGTGGTGGTACGATTCGGCATGTAGATATCTATCTGTATGTGTTGATTTTCTGTACACTTAATGGCCTAAGCTACCGTCAGCTATCTCAAAGACAAGAACATCTAGGAAGAGGAGTTTTCCGTTTTCTTTTATGTCTATAGTGAAGTGGATATTTAGATGTTGATTGTTGAGGAAAATAAAGAATTTAGAGAGTTCGATTCTGCTGAGTCTCCATATCACGAATGTGTCACCTACATAACGGAACCAAACTCCTGGTTTTTTTTGGGTGTTTTTCTAAAGACCTCTTTCTCAAAATGCTCTATAAAGATGTTGGCGATTACAGGAGAAATAGGAGATTGCCCATTGCCGCTTCTAAAGTTTATTCATAAAATTGGTTTTTATAGAAGAAGTAAATGATAAGCAGTGTTCTATTAGCGAGATGAGATCGGAGGGGACTTCATGAAGCCTTTATTATGTTTAATGTATTTTTTATTGGGACTTGTGTGAAAAGGGATTCTACATCGAAACTTACAAGCAGGTCTGTGGAATGTAGTCGGATTTTTTGGATCTTTTTTATGAAGTCCGTTGATTTGGTGTGATTCGGATTTTCCAGTGAGGGGTTGTGAAGTGTTTGTGAAGCGGGATAAGTTGTACATCGGAGAGTGATGGCGCTGCAATTGGTCTGAGGGGCATGTTTGGTTTGTGTACTATAAGACAACGGTCTGTGATACACAACCAGACGAAAAGGTTCTATCCATTCTCCCGTATGTCAAAGGAACAATAGATCGGACTGGCAGGATATTAAACAAACACAATATATCCGAACTATCTTCAAACCAACCCAAAAGATAGGACAAATCTTAAGAAATCCTAAAGACCTCCACTCAGCTCCATAGGAGTATACAGAATACCTTGATCCTGCAGGCAAGTATACATTAGAGAAACTGGGAGAATGGGATCAACCTACGGATAAAAGAACACCAACGTGATGTCAGGCTAAAACACATCACGCAGTCAGCATTATCAGAATAGAACATCGAAACAGGACATCAAATACTGTTTGACAAAACGACCACAATAGCCAACATTATATCATACTTTCCAAGAAAATATAGATAAGCCATAGAGATACAAAAACACCTTAACAATCTAAATAGACATAATGGCTACAACAAATACAATAAAATATGGAAAACCATTCTCCCGGTTATTGAAGACCGACCAATTTTTCCCACCCTCTCCCCCCCTCCCCATACCCATAATTCTCATTTTTCCCCTCATCACTTCAACAAGTAGCGTAATATAAAAGGAACGGTCCACAGAGGAACAGCTCAGTATCAGGCTGCTCCTCGCCCTGATGAAGTAGACTGCAAGATTCACGAAACGTTGGCATTCCAAGAATGGATCTGGACACGGAGAAAACCCGTGAAATGCATCTTTATATAGAAAGCACCCATGGAAGCTTCAAGGATATATTCTTGAAATATTAATGAATAGTTATATGTCCACTCCTGATAATATTGTATTATATGATTATTAAAAGTAACATTATTTAATGTTAATAATATTGTAATATTATAAACATTAAAAATTATGACAATATTTACTTTAATTTATAAAACTGTTACATCGGTTCAGTTTAAATATACAATATATTGGGTTGTTCGGAAAGTAATTTCGTTTTTTCCCAACAGAGGACTTAATTGTATTTTTCACAGCCAACTTCACACTTAAGCTGCATAATCATTATATATTTTGACAGCTGATATAGCAAGGCTTGCTTGTGAAAAAAGTTCGATTGATTCTACGCAGTAGTTTTTGGTTGGTGCCCTATCAAATATGAAAGTGAAAAGCAGCATTTTCGACATATTTTACTTTTTTACTATCGAAAAGATAAAAATGCTGTTTAAGCAAGAAAAAAATTATCCGATGTGTATAGAGAAGATGTATTGACAGAACGCCAGTGCCAAAACTGGTTTGCAAAATTTCGATCCGGCAATTTTGATGTTGAAGATGCACCACGTTCTGGAAGGCCAATTGAAGCTGATGAAGACACAATAAAGGCATTAATTGATGCAAACCGGCGAATAACAACTCGTGAGATCGCTGAGAGATTAAATTTATCGAATTCGACCGTTCATGATCATTTGAAACGCGTCTGATTGAAAATCGTCTTTCATTTTCATAAGAAAAAACGAAATTACTTTCCGAACAACCTAATATTTTTAAAGACGAAAATAGTTTGGTATGCGGTTGTAGAACTGGACCTAAAATCACACCGAAACGTTATTTAAGCACAAGACGCATCATAAACTGATAAAACATTTTTGTTACTAGATTATAGAATTCAAACTGCATTAAAATAAAAATAATTAATATTAATAAATATTTTAATAATATTTCAGATTAAAAGAAATATACCAATGATATTTATACAAGTGGACATATAACATCCATAAAATGTTCTAACATTAAAAAATATACAATATTCTCAAAATATTATAATAACTTATTTTAATTTTTTTATATAATATTTATATAACATTCTATTTATAATATATAACATTTTTTAATATTTATATAACATCTCTAATATTTTGCGCCTATAGGGTTACAATAACATAAGAGTCTTTACAATACACTTTCGTATAGTTTCGTATTAGTATTTCGTATTAGTTTATACAGTAGTGATGGGCGTTATTTCATTATCTATTATTAAATAACCGTTATTGAGAAATAACTTTAGTAACCGTTATCAAGTTTGAAAAATAACGTTATCGGATTTAAA
Source organism: Trachymyrmex septentrionalis (assembly GCF_001594115.1). Classification (NCBI taxonomy): domain Eukaryota; kingdom Metazoa; phylum Arthropoda; class Insecta; order Hymenoptera; family Formicidae; genus Trachymyrmex; species Trachymyrmex septentrionalis. The sequence goes on from NW_017304959.1 coordinate 34,136, forward strand.
CGGTTATTTTCAAATTTTAAATTTTATAAATAAAAAGTAAATAGTATAAAAGGTAAATAGTAATGTTTAAGATCTTACTATTTATTTTTTTTGCCAGTAGAAGTACTATCGGCGCTATCGTTGTATTAGGCCAATAATAAGGCCATTCTACATTAGTCGTATCATAGACATCGTAAGTCACAAGCTTATTGCATTAGCCAATCCGATGCTTCAATTTTAAAATCGCATGATGCTTACGACGCTTCCGACGCTATGATACGACCATTAGAATAGCTTTTACATGCGTTCGTTTTTTGTCGTACAACAAATTTTTCAAACTCAAAGACTCCTCTTCTTGGGGTGCTATTTCATTTGTATGTTTTTGTCGTGACAAACGTGTACAGAACAGAGAGATCTTCGGATCTCTCTATCCCATAGCCAATCAACAGGCTTGAAAAATTTGTCGTGCGACAAAAATGCATAAATGAAATATTACCCTTAAAGAGAAACGTATACGAAAATCTAGAGAAATACTAAGTATATGTAACAGGTACTATATATTTTCCTAGACTTTTGTATATGTTTCTTTTCAAGAATAGGGGCCCTGAGGGTCCTATTCTTGAATAAAACCCGCTTGAAAAATTCCGTATACGATATGCAAATATGGAATAACATTCCGTATACAATCAATTACAGTTGAGAAACTCATTTTCGTTTGCAAAAATTATTCGTATATGTTCAAGAATAGGACCCCTGTTTGGTTATAGGACAAAGAGATTCGAGATCTTCTCTGTCTTGTAACCAAGTAACACGCCTAAAAAATTTGTCATATGACAAAAAACGGAAGTATGTAATATTGATTTAGATATTAAAATTCTTAGATATGATTGGTTTATATACGTATATTTAGATCCAGTGAGGAACTAAGGGCAAGACCAATCATATTAAAGAATTTTACAACATCTGCAAAGCTGCTTTTTCTGCTGAACGCAGCTATTACTAAGTTGACATCATTAGCTGCGTTCAGCGGATTCAATAATTGAATGACCGCTCGCTGCTATTGATATATTCTTCCAAATCTAAAATGCTGATGTAAAAGAATATACCAATAATAGCGAGCGCCCACTCAACTAGTATCGAGTCCGCTGCAGCCAATCTTTGTGCATAAAACTTAATACTTTATATTTATTTGTTTGCACAAATATTTTAAATAATGAAATATTTCAAAATAGATTTCTTAAACGGCTTAAATAATGAGAAATAATTAAAAAATGTGACTACTGACTAGGATATCGGGTATTATAAAAAATAACCGATAATTGTTTAAATATCATGGTTGTTTTTAAATAATATATGGTAATCAATGGTTATTTTGAAGTAAGGTAATTATTATAACCGTTAATAAAAAATAACCATTTAGCCCATTCCTATTATACAATAAATATTTCTTTTGCAATTCTTTTCTTTTATCGATTGTAGTTCAATAAATATTTTACACAAAATATACATTCGATAATATTTTGCATCTCTAATGTAAGAATGCAGTACTTTAGACTTTATGTACTCTCAGCTAGTTGTGTTGAAATTCTGCCAGCGGTTGTGTTCGTTTATGGCATTCATTACAAATGTTGTTAAACGCAAAAAGTCATCGTTGTCGACTAATCGTGCGTTGAAAAGTTCCAAGTGTGGCAGTTTCGGTAAAAACAATACACCCATCATAAATAGAAGTGCCATGCTAATGAATGTGCCGATCGCTACGAAGAGTGGATTCATAAGCTGCTTCTGAGTACTCTCTGTGGTTTCCATAGCTGCGTACATTGGAATGATCTGTAAAATGATGTGAATCAATACATTGAACAAGAAAAGGCTAGATATGACAAGCAAAAAAGCTAATCTAATTTTTTAAGAATGTAAACGTTTCGAGTATCACTCTTCATCAGCGCTCTTGAATGCTGTTCAGAATCATTACATAAAAATGAATTTCTAGCGCAAAAATGAAAATAAGAAAATGAAAATAAAACAATCTTCAATGACCACATAACATTTAATCTCGACAAATGTTATTTAGGATATGATTCTAAACAACATTCAAGAGATTTTAGCCGTCAATCAGGCACCTTGCTAATGCCGGCGGTACTGTAACATTCGAGCCGTATAATTCGAGAAGTACTTAATGAAAAAATATTTTATTATAGGTTTTGGAAAGCTCTCGAGATGATCAACAAAAATGTGCAGAAGTAACGGATTCCATTTAAGAAATTGAAAGTAACCTTTATGTGACCTTCAAACAACTATTCAAGGTCAAACTGATGATACCATCTTATATTCCCCTCAAAGCCATACAACTTTTGTCTGAAATATTTTGTTCTAAGATCAAAAATAAAAATGTTATTTAGGGTGGGACATTAAAATGGGACATCCTGTATTTTATCCATAATATCCCTAAAGTATTATAACAATATTTATAAATATTAATTATTTTTATTTCAGTGCAATTAGAATTCACAATTCAGTAACGAAAAGTTCTTATCAATCTGTTGTATCTTGCGCTAAAAAAACATTTCGGCGTAATTTTAAGTACATATCCAGTTCTACAATTGTCAAATCATTTTCAGTCTTTAAACGTATACTTATATTGAACAGATGTAGTAGTTTTACAAATTAAAATAAATGTCATTATAATATTTTTTAATATTTATACAATATTACAGTAACATTAAATAATGTTACTTTTACTATAATAATTATATTAAATAATCATATTTAATAATCATAATATTATTAGAAGGAGACACATGTAACCATCCATTAATATTTCGAGAATATATTTAATATTATATAATTTTACTAAAATGTTCTTAAAATATTACTTATAATACTAAATAATATAATGTGCCTACAGGGTACATTTATGTTACTTTTTAATTTAAACAACGAATTTATATGAAATAAATAAATAAATTTCTTATATTATCCGTTGAAATAACATGCACAACTAAAAAATCGTTTACTTTTAGCATCCTTTATCAAAATTATTTTAGAAAATCAGGTAAAGCTATATATTTTACTAA
>NW_017304959.1:37285-38320 GCF_001594115.1 Trachymyrmex septentrionalis
AAAGCGCTTTTGAATCGTTTCTAAAGTGCGAGCACTTTTCACGAGCATAATCATTTTTTGATCAGTGTTAGTTCAATTAATTGAAATCTGCCGAGATATTCACGTATAATGAAAGCATAACTGACAGCAGTTTTGGGAGATGCAATCTGAAGAGCGTTTCGAAAACGCTTTTCATGTGTTCTTGTGAGCTCAATGTATTAGTTTATGACAAAATCAGATTTGCGATGGATAGAGGAGAATGATAATATCTGATCTGAGATATAGAAATCTGATAAAATCGGATTTGCGGATATAATACCGTCGATTTGCGATTGTTATCACTCGATGTGGAATTGATTACAGTTCGGATGTCTCTTATTTTATTTATACACACACACACGCACGCACGCACGCACGCACATATAAAGGGTGTCCCAAAATTAACGCAAGATTTGAATTAAATAGAAAACACAGTTTTTAGTCTTTTGATTGTTATTTTTTTTATTGAATCATAAAGTACATAGGATAGGGTTATTTGTGGAATAACACATCGGGCAAATGGCCTTCACGGCTTTGCATGCACATACGCACTCGTTTGTCGAAATTTTCCATGACCATTTTGCATAAATGTGGCTGAATTTCGTTGATGCAGCGTTGAATCTCCTCCTTTAATGCACGGGTGGTTGTGGGCTTGTTGACATAGACCTGTGATTTCAAATAACCCCATAAAAAGAAATCTAATGGTGTTAAATCACACGATCTAGGGGGCCAATTCTGATCACCTAAACGAGAGAGTACACGACCTGGAAACGTCTCATGCAGTAACTGAATTGTTTCACGAGCTGTATGGCATGTGGCACCGTCTTGTTGAAACCACATATTGGCCACATCAATATCATCCAATTTCGGCAGAAAGAACTGTGTTATCATGTAGCTTTATCGAGCACCAGTAACAGTCACTGCTTGACCAGCCTCATTTTCAAAAAAGTATGGTCCAATGATGCCTCCAGCCCAAAATCCACACCAAACAGTGACACGTTGTGGATGCATTTGTTT
>NW_017304959.1:38334-56985 GCF_001594115.1 Trachymyrmex septentrionalis
TATATATATAATATATTGGGAGTGTGCAATAATTTTAAGGAATTTTTTGGTAAAAATACGGCTTTATTATGAAAAAATGATAAACACAAATTGATTATTCAAAATATTGTCCATCGCTAGCATTACTTCTTCCCATTTTTCTAGTAAAGATGGATTCCATGTCGAAAGAACGACATATCTTTTGAGGCTATCCACGAATCGACGATTTTTTTGTATCTTCATAAGAATGGAAGCGCTGCTCAGACAGACCATGAGTCATTGATCGAAATGATGGTAATCGGATGGAGCAATATCTGGAGAATACGGCGAATGTGATAGGACATTCCAGTTAAGCGCTTCCAACGTTTCCTTGATCGGTTTCGCAACATGTGGCCGACCGTTATCATGCTGGAAAATTACTTTGTCGTGTCTTTTCGCGTAGTCTGACCGTTTTTGCTTCAATGCTCGGCTCAATTTCATCAATTATTGTTGGTAGCATTCCCCAGTGAGGATTTCGTTGGCTCTCTTAGAGCAGTTCATAATACACTACAGCCAGTTGATCCCACCAAATACAGAGCATGAGCTTGGCGCCATGAATATTGGGCTTTGCTGTCGATGTTGATAGTTCGTTTGGCCTGCACCATAATAGTAAAGCTAGCCCGATTCTAACTCACTATGTGTTAATGCGTGTACATATATGATGTATATGTATATATGTGAGGGAGTCAGGGGAAGTACCTCACAGACATTGGGAAGAGGGAAGCGCGTCATTGGGGTCCATGGTAAAGGGGGAAGGATTCATTCCTTCTCTCTCTCACTCGTTGCGTTCTCTCTTTAACCTATTGCCTTCTCTTTCCTACCCATTGTAGCATGTAGTTCTTTCTGTTCCATCCGTTGCAGTCCTATACTTATTATTTGCGCTCTCTCTTTCTTCCGTTGCGTTCTCCCCTACGTTGTCTTTTCTGCATGTGATTTAATTAAATAGATATGGTATTTACAATTTTTAATAATACGATTTAGAAACTAATTATGATAATATTTTTATGAATTTTTAATAATATAACCTAATAATATTAATTATGATAATATTTTTTTTAGTAATATAGTACAAAAATGATCAAGCATGCTTTCTTATTGACTAACTCAATACTACTATGAAGATATGAAGAAGAAAAAGTGGCGAAGATACTAGGGATAAAATAATTTTAGAAGACAAGAATATATTTTTTAACATACATTTATTTATCATGTAATGCAGTATGTACAATATAATCTAAACCATAGACTATTAGTTCACATTCTATAATAGAATTTTTATCATAAATTTTGTACAAAGTGTTCGCAGTATCGCTTTTATTAGTAATACAATTTTGTCTTAAAAATGACACAAAATATTTGAATTTTTTACTAACATCGTATGTATATTGACTCAGTTTATAGAATACATGTTCAACATATTGCTCAAGCTCAAATAAGAAAAGCACAGATGTTGTTTCATGTACAAACATGTGCCACTTAAGGTTAACTTCATGTTATTCATATCATATATTTTAACAAGTTCCACATTTAGATCTTGAATCGGTGATGATGATAAAATTGTTGACTGTATTAATCATTCGATATCTGCACGCCTCTCGATGAATGTCTTCCACGTAGCATGAAGTATGAACATGCGATTGCCTCGATTATTACTAATTGCAATTTGCACATGAGATATAGATCTCATAACGATCATCGGCCCTTGGTTGATCATCGGTAGTTATCCTTAAGGGGACGCTGTTTCCGGTATCTGGCCAAGGGTCATACGCAGTAGCGGTGTCTGTCCTCTGTACCCTCAGGACCCGATACTGCTTTAATTGGGCGAGCCGGGTCATATATCTTGGGATAAACTTTGGTTTCCGCGCTGACTTGTGCCCACCTCCTGGATTACTTCGGGCCAATGCGAGTTGACGCGGGAGCAGAGAACAGCGGAAAGCTGTCGAGAGCGTGGTGCGGTCTCGCTTCCACGTTGCTCGGTAAGTCCTGCCATTTGCGACTGACGCGGGTGTGGAAGGAATGTTAACGCGTGCCCGCGATACAAGGCCGGAGTAGGATACAGGGGAGGTTTTTAGTAGGTGGTTTCGCTTGGTCCCTTTGAGACATATCCATCTTGGTTGGGTATGTCCATCAAGGATCTTCTGGACCGAATCCAGCGTATTCCGAATCTGATCAGCCCGGAGTATGTATGAAGATTTTCCCCTCTTACACAAAAAAGGAGCTCTTTGAGTTTTTAGATCAGTGCACTTTCGATTTTTAAGCTTTATCCCTTATCTCCAAACTAACCCCAAATTTAGTCTATACTTAAGAAGTAAGTTCATTAAAAATAGGACTACATCTAAAACTTCATTAATGAATATTATTGGATGAATATTTAGTCATCGATAATTACGACCTTGATAAGTACGAGACATATAACATTTTTACAATTAAGCAAATAATAACGAAATGGCACGCAACATAAATTTCGTCGTCAAAACGTCACTTTTCCACGCCTATAAGTTTGGTCATTTATCATGGTGCGGCGCTGTAACAAACAAGCATGAGTCCATGTCCGTGTGCTCGCCTGCGGCGCGCCGAGAGTGGCTTGTTTCAACCGACCGAAAATGCTTTCTCAGCAATGTCGGCCGCTCGACGGCCTTAGGCATCAATAAGGGGCGAGGAGCATCCTAAATAACATATAAGTTTTAATAAATTGTAGTAATAGTGTACTCCTCCCCTTAATTCAGAATAGTATAAATCATTAAAACACAACAGTTTACGAGATATTTAATTGTTTATGATTTTTCATGCGCGTTATATACCTCTTCTTCATAAACTCGAGTAGCAAGAATAGTTCAGTAGAAGAATTTTACTAGAAAAAAATTGTAAACCAACATTTCTTGACGAAAGTCTCGGAAGACTATCAGAAAAAAAATGTGTATGTTCGAGACTCGAGACTTGTGAAGAAAATGTGCGAAAAAAATCAAATAGTTGCAAAAAGCATGTTTTTCGCTTATAAAACGAAAGATATTGATTATATGAAAAAAAAATCAATAAAAAAATGTAGGTATTCGAAATAATTACAAAATGAGACGTGGAACATTAAAATCGATCTATTAGTTTAGTAGAAAAAAAACAAAAAACATTTTTTGAAAAAGCCTTTTTCACTCTCTCTCTTTGCTCATTGAGATTTAAACGCAAAGCTTTGAAATTCTCGTAAAATGTGGTCCTCGTAATAACGAATAAATCTAAACAAGTCTGAAATGTTCATTAGTTTTTGCAATAAGCTATTTATTCACTAAAAATCTGTTTGCGGAAAACTTAATTTCTTCATTTTTGAGCAGTCGCACAGCAATTTACAGGAGTGATTTTTCTTCTTCAAGAATTGTACATACACTTAATAACAAAACATTTTTGCAGTTAAACTATTATAAAACGCCTTTAAAAAGTGGATATCTTTTTTCGTATAAAAAAATGGAAATAATTTTGTTAACATGCATTATATCAAATAGCCGTGCGAAGCATTTGAAATCTGACATTTTTGTACGAATTTAAAAAAAAGATTACCCTCGATTATTAGGAGCCGAAATAACAATTTTTTTTCAAAAAATTACCGTGTTTCTAGGTTTAAGAATTTTTTTTCTTGAATTTTTATTTTTTTACTTTATTACTAAAAAATCACGTTTGAGTATGGAGTGCATGTCTGGTTAATAAATTGAAGTCACATTAGCTGTGTTTTTTTATTTAACATGCTGTAAAAAGTATTCAATTGGACAATTAAATGTATGGAATTAGCAGTATAAAATTGTTTTTGTGAATTTAATTGCAGATGCAAATATGACATATGTAAACAAATAATAAATAATTTGTCAAATGTTAGTGTAACTGTTGAATATAGCTGCAAAATATATTTTTCATGTAACACTAATTTACTTTTATATTTGCAAAAGTTAGTATCTTTAACAGTTATGCTAACATTTGGCAAATTATTTATTAATTATTTGTTTACATATGTCATATTTGCATCTGCAATTAAATTCACAAAAACAATTTTGTACTGATAGTCCTGTACATTTAATTGTCCAATTGGACACTTTTTACAGCATATTAAATAAAGAAACATAGCTAATGTTAACTTAAATTTGTTAATCTGACATGCGTTCCATACTCAAACGATTTTTTAGTAATAAACTGAGAAAATAAAAATTCAAGAAAGAAAAAATTCTTTATACTAAAAATTTCATGGTTATAATTCGAGATTTTAACAGCAAATTTAATTCTTCCTTGATAAATTAATGCCAGACGGAACTTTTAATCTTAAAAACTAGAGCCACAGATTTTTTGAAAAAAATTGTTATCTTGGCTCTTAACAATCGGAGAGTAATCTTTTTTTTTAATTCGTAGAAAAATGTCAGATTTCGAATGCTTCTCACAGCTATTTGATCCTTATTAACAAAATTATTTCCATTTTTTTATAGGGAAAAAGATACCCACTTTTTAAAATCATTTTAGAATAGTTTAACTGCAAAAAATCGTTTTGTTAAATGTACGTGATAATGCAACTCTTGAAAATGAGAAATCACCTCTGTAAATGTTGTTGTGCGACTCAAAGATAAAGAAATTAAGTTAATTTTTCCGCAGACAGGCTTTTTGTGAACAAATGGCTTTTTGCAATAACTAATGAATATGTTTAGGGCTGGATTTGTTCATCATTACGAGGGCCACATTGTAGGAGAATTTCAAAGCTTTAGGTTTAAATCTTAATGAACAGAAAACAAGTGAAAAAAGGCTTTCTTCGGTATTTTTTATTTTTTTCTATTGAACTTATTTGAGATCATAAATTCGTATACAAGCAATAATTCTTTTCGGTTAACTAACATAAATTGTCGGTGAACGTGTGCATAAAATGAGTCGATGAATTCGTCTCTAACACGGTCTCAATTCTCACAAGAGACATTAATTTGGCCTTTTGTAATAAATTAATTTATTTTACATACACACAGACAACTGCAACGGACCATCGAAGGTTCTAGAACAATTCAATCACGCGCGCGAGCACAGCGCTCCGACGAATACGTCATGCGCGACCACCAATCCCACGCGCAGATTTTCTGTCGCGCATGACTGTTATGTCGAAAGTCGAGAAAAAAGAATCCGAGGCACCAATCATTATTATACAACAAATGCCACATAAAAATTACAATTGTGGCAAATTTTTATTGGGCATTATCAAGAGGAGATCCTGGGGCACGAAGGCAATATATGCGCCGATCGTCGCAGCTCTTCCTCTCTTAGTGCTCAGAGTTTCGCTATTGTATCGTGTAGAAAACCGCCGTGAAAACCGCCACGTAGAACCGCAGTAAGGAAAATCTTCGAGAACCACCGAGAAATCGCCGCGATTTTCTATTGCTATCGGGTGAGATAATTTGTAAGAAAAAGATTGTGTGTAATACTTGTAGGCCAATCTTCAAATGTGCCAGAGAAGGAACGAATCTTTAGGCGAGGCAGAGATGTTCTTCCGAAAGGCTCATTACCACCTTCTGATTTGAAGGCTGAACTCGGCTCCTTCGCCCTGAATTTCAAGACGTAGTCGTTGAGGAGGCTTCGTTTATCGACGTACGTCGTCTCGGTATATAATTTTCGTCAATTTGTGCTGAATTTATTGTTGTAAGAAATAAAGTAAATCTTTTGTTAAACTACAAAGGACTGTAGTTTTCCTAACTTTTGTGCGTTATACCAGCTGTGTGCCGTCCTCTCGCTTTATTCTTTCGCGCGGAGCACTCGAGTACATTTTCTGGTCCTTCGAGCCGGATTCTCGCCGGCAACCGCAGTGCCGTCGCGTCCAGTTTGCTAGTACTGATAAAGAAAAGTGAAGTGAGTGAGTGATGAGTGAGGATCTGCAAATTTTGCTGATGGCTCAGAGCGACATTCACGGTCGCATGGCTCGGTCAGTGTCGAATCTGAAAAAGCTCGGCGCAACGAGTATTACGCTGCACGCTGCCGAGACTCGCATCGTTCTTCTAGATCGATTGTGGGCGAAATTTGAGGCTCAGCATGAACTCATCCGAGCTCACCTCAAAGAGGCATTCGACGAGAGTACAGCTCGACCGGATTTGCTGACTCAGCCGAGATGACGTACGTCGAGCAACGAAGCTTCCTCAACGACTACGTTCAGAAATTCAGGACGAAAGAGCCGAGTTCAGCCTTCAAATCAGAAGGTGGTAATGAGCCTTCCGGAAGAACATTTGAAGATTGGCCTACATTCCGAGACATCTTCCAATCTATTGTCGGAGACAATTTATCAATCTCAGCAGTCAAGAAATTTCATTACTTGAAGTCTTGTTTGGAGGGTCCTGCTGAGAAACTGATTCGACCGTTAGCAGTGACCGGAGAAAACTATCCATGCGTATGGGCTCTGCTGAGCAAGCATTACGAAAATAAGAGGGAGTTATCGCGCTCCAATTTTTCCACGTTTACCGCCGTGGCTAAGATGAAGAGCGACACCGCCGAGGAGCTCAACCGCATCTACCACGCCGTAACCAGTGTGGTCAACGGCCAGGAGAGCATCGACAGGCCTATCGGCTCGCATGGCTTCGACCTGCTTAATCATCTCGTTATCGAGCTCTTCGATCCGAAAACTCGCCTGGAATGGGAGTCACTGTCAAGCGCCTCGACTGGCATGCCAACCCATGAGGCGCTAGTACTTCATAACGAAAAGGGCACTTACACTCAACGCCGCCAAGCCAAAATTTCTCAAAGTCTCCGAGAATCCGCCGTGATTACGTCAAGAGACACACCGAATCTCCACAGTGCGTCCTGTGTAAAGGCAAGCATCACGTGATGGTGTGCGAAAAGTTCAAAGAAAAATCCGCTGTTGACCGCAAGGTCAACTGCCGCCGAAACTCATAGACTGTGCTTCAACTGCCTCGGCTCTCAACCAATCGCGAAGTGCCAGTCTATGAGAACGTGTATCTTAGCAAGTCTCGCCATCACTCGATGTTGCACGACGCGTACGTCTCACCAAAACCCCAAGACCGCTGCGACAACGACTACAAGGCGATTCTGCTCGTAACTGCGAGTATCCATCGCTGACCGTGACACACCACACACAACTCGTGTGCTCATCGATCAAGTATCCTTGATTTCAGAGGCTTTGGTCCAGCGCTTGCGTCTGCCACGATCTCGATCAACAATCGAGATCGTCGGCATCAGCGGCAAAAGCTCCGGACCTAGCAGAGGAAAGGTGACTCTCAACGTAGCCTCGTTAACCATGGAGACCAAGTTCACCGCCAGAGCCTTCTGCTGCGTTTGTCGCTGTACCAAGGCGCAAACACAACGACCAAGACGGAGTGGCCGCACTTGAAGGGGCTCCAACTAGCTGATCCGGATTACTTAGCAAACGATTCCATTGAGCTACTGTTTGGAACGGAAGTATGTTCAATCATCCTCCAAGATGGTCTTCGCAAGGGAGGCTTCCAAGCGCCTATCTCTCAGAAAACTCTGCTCGGTTGGATCCTGTCAGAAGGCTGCGACCAGGCAATCAACTCGACGGAGTGCCGCTCGCTTCAGTGCACCACTGATCATGAGCTAGCCGAGCTCGTGCACCGCTTTTGGGAGCAAGAGAGAGAGACGCCCGCTCCAGCCGCTCTCACGCCACAGGAACAGCAGTGCGAAGACATTTTTACACTGTAGCATCAACGTACTGCCGAAGGATGGTATATAGTACGACTACCTTTCGCATCTCCGCCGACGATGTTAGTTGAGACTCGAAAAACGATTCTTGATCACCATGGAGCGACGCTGTGAGCGAGACTCACGATTCGGAGACCTCTATCGCGCCTTCCTGAAGGAATACGAGGCCTTGGATCACATGGAATTGGCACGAGAACCTCCGAATTCCAGTGAGGATAGATGCTACCTTCCTCATCACGGCGTGCTCCAAGAATCCAGCACCACTACCAAGCTCAGGGTCGTCTTCAACGGATTGCAGCGTACAAGGTCCGGTGAGTCACTTAATACTCAACTTCTAGTCGGTGCCAACCTGCTGACCACTCTCGCGAACGTACTTCTGCGTTGGCGGTGACATCGTTACGCGCTTGTAACTGACATCGAGAAGATGTATCGCCAAATTTTCGTCAATCCAGAAGATCGAAAATATCAATGTATTCTCTGGCGGCACAACGTTTAACGACTCGATTCGCGCATATATTCTAAAAACAGTCACTTACGGTCTCGCGTGCGCGCCATTTCTCGCCATCCGCGCTCTTCGTCAACTGGCCGACGACGAAGGACTTCCTTATCCGCGAGGCGCGGATGCGTTATGACACGACTGCTACGTCGACGACATCGTAACCAGAGCACATTACAAAGCCGACGCTATCGCTCTACAAATCGAGCTCTGCATGGCGGGCGGGTTTTCTCTACGAAAATGGGCCGCCAATTGTCCTGAGCTTCTCTGAGACATTCCACCCGAGCACTGTCTTACCAGAAACTCGCTAGTTTGGGAGCAAGACAACCACTCAACTCTGGGATTGCGCTGGTATCCGACTAGTGACGAATTCCTTCTCTGTTCTTCCTCGTACCGTCGTCACTTTCACCAAGAGAAGCTTGCTTGCGGAAACTGTCCGACTCTTTGATCCGCTCGGATGGCTGGCTCCAGTAATAATTCAAGCGAAAATCTTAATTCAGTCTGCCTGGCTGCAGCAGTTAGATTGGGATGCCCCGCTGCCATTGACATCACTGTGAAGTGGGAACGGCTTTGGGAAGAACTTCCACTCCTCGAGAAACTCAGAGTCAGCCGCTGGCTTGGCACCGGCGACACAAACTCTCATTTCGAGCTACACGGCTTCGCAGACGCGTTGGAGAGAGGTTACATCGCCGTGGAGTATCTCCGCATTACCCCAAACAATCAAATCAAGACTCGCTTGCTGATGGCAAAAAGCAAGATCGCACCGATTAAACTCGTATCTCTCCCGCGACTAGAACTCTGCGCCGCCGCCTTACTTTTAAGCATACTCGTGCACACGCGCTCTGTGTTGAAACTCGCTATGACTCCAGTAACCTTGTGGTCAGACTTCAAGGTCACACTCCATTGGATTCAGGGCCACGCCTCTCGCTGGAAGACATACGTGGCCAATCGAGTATCTCGGATTCAGCAGCAACTTCCTGAGGCTCAATAGCGCCAGGTCTGCCTGGCAAGGACAACCCCGCCGACTGCGCCTTCCGAGGACTTACACCACGCGAGCTCCTCAATCATCCCCTGTGGTGGACGGGTCCTGCATGGTTATGCGGGAATCCGACGGAATGGCCAAGCGCAGACAAGGAACCCATCAAGGATATTCCGGAGCAACGGGCCACTACGCTCATCGCAGCCATCAGGAACAACCACGAGCCAGAAGAACTCCTCAGGTTCTCATCATTGCATCAGCTCCTGAAAGTAACCTCCTAGTGCTTACGCTGGCGTCGTCACCCAGTCAAATCTGCGGACAAGAGCACCACTGGTCAACACTGCTCCCTGCTGAACTCGACACAGCACTCCTGCGATGGATTCGCACAGTGCAGTGCTGCATTACCCGGAAGAGATAACCGCAACCACATATAAACGCTGTCTTCCAAGACTCAGTTACCTGCGAGCCCTCAACCCGTACATAGACGACCATGGAATCCTACGAGTCGGAGAACGCCTCAAGCACGCAGCTGTCCTTCGACGAGCGGCATCCTCTCATCGTACCTCCAAGGTCGTGGCTCACGCGCTTGCTGGTGGAAGCCTACCATCGCCGCACTTTTCATGGAGGGGTTCAGTTGACTCTGAGGATGCTTCAACTCCGGTTCTGGATTCCACGAGGCCGAGTTGTAGTCAAGAGATGGCTGCACCAATACGTGACGTGCACTCGGTGGAATGCTGCTACTCCTCAACCTCCAATGGGAAGCTTTCCTCCAGGAAGAGGAACTCCTGCACCATTTCTCAGAGTGGGCATCGACTACGCCGGGCCTATTTTCATCAGAACGAGCAAAGGACGTGGTCACAGCCTCACAAAGCTTTCATTGCTATTTTCGTTTGTTTCAGCTCCAAAGCAGTTCATCTTGAGGCTATTTCAGACTATACCATCGAAGCTTTCTTGGCTGCCCTCCGCCGCTTCACATCTCGCCGAGGGCTTTGCTCGGATATCTACTCCGACTGCAGCACCAATTTTTCGGGAGCTAACAAATAACTGCGAGAGATGCTCCGAGCCTCCTCCTCAGAAGGAAGGTGCGTCATATCGCACACGTCGTCACATCGGAAGGAATCCGATGCACTGTGGCACTTTAACCCCCCTTCCGCACCACACTTTGGCGGTCTCTGAGAGGCGGCCGTGAAGTCAACAAAGTATCACCTGCGCAGAACCATCGACGACTCCAGACTCACCTTCGAGGAGATGAGCACACTGCTTGCACAAGTAGAGGCATGCATGAATTCCCGGCCCATGCATGCACTCTCTGACGACTCCGATGACCTTACAGCTCTGACACCTGCTCATCGGGGCACCACTGCTGGCCATCCCCGAGCCATCATTGGCTGAAGATAAGGCAAACTTAATTTCAAGGTGGCAACTAATTTAAAGGATGAGAGACTACTTTGGTCACGCGAATACTTGCATACTCTGGCTACTAGACCGAAGTGGACCAAAAAAGTTTCGTCACCACGCATCGGATCGCTCTGTCTCATCCGCTCCGAAATATAATAACACTGCCTAACAAGTGGCCACTGACACGGATCACTAAGCTGCATCCTGGAGACGACGGCGTAGTGCGAGTAGTCACACTCAAAACGGCCTCATCCAAGTTAATTCGTCCGCTAATTAAATTGGTGTTATTGCCCGAAGATGCCAATGCGTCTACCTCGCACGAAAATGCGCCGAAAGAAAAAAAGAGTGGGGAATAGCTTAGCATGTCCGTCGATTGTGTAATTTTATTTTCATTTTTTTTGGTATAACTCTCAACCGCGTAAAGTAAATGTTCGCGTTCCGAAAATTTGTAATTAGAATCGCTTTCAATCAAACAAGCCACGCCCGAGGTCACTTCTATGCACATATCGTCACGGAGATGACGAAGCGGACGGGAATGTTTAAGATCATAAATTCGTATAAAAGCAATAATTCTTTTCGGTTAATTAACATAAATTGTCCGTAAACGTGTGCGTAAAATGAGTCGGTAAATTCGTCTCTAGCACGGTCTCAATTCTCACAAGAGACATTAATTTGGCCTTTTGTAATAAATTAATTCATTTTACACATACACACACACAGCCAACTGCAACGGACCATCGAAGGTTCTATTGGGAATATAAATAAGTTTCCGCCGTTTGACAAACAATGGCGCTACCAGTATGTTATAGTTAAAATTGTCAGCTGTAAAACGTCATATCGTAAGGTTGGACATCTGGCAAGAACATAACCTTGAAATATTAGCGATTTTGCATCAGCATCTTATATCTTTTTTCGTGCGAAAATGTCGAGTTTTGAGCCGAATAAGCATTATTTTGCAGGAGCTTTTGATTTACTTCTTTAATTTGAAGAAATCTGCAGCTGAGGCGCATCGATTGTTTGTAGAAGCATATGGTGAGGGTGCCTTAAGTGAGAGAAGTTGCCGTGAGTGGTTTCAAAAGTTTAAGAACGGTGAATTTGACGTCGAAGACAAAGAACGTAGCGGAAGGCCGAAAGTGTACGAAGACGCGGAATTGGAAGCATTATTGGATGAAGATTCGTGCCAAAGAGCACTTGGGCAAGAAGCACTTACACTTACATTAGGAGTGACTCAACCAGCAATTTCACATCGCTTAAAATCGTTGGGAATGATTCAAAAGCAAGGAAATTGGGTTCCATATGAACTGAAGCCGAGAAACGTTGAACGCCGATTTTTCGGCGTGGATAGCTTCAAAAGATGAAGCGTTTTTCCGACGCGGTATCCGTATGCTGCCAGAAAGATGGGAAAAAGTAGTGGCTAGCGATGGACAATACTTCGAATAAAACATTAGGTACCGTTCTTTCATAATAAATGCCCAATTTTTGATAAAAAACGGCGGAAACTTATTTATACTCCTAATAGAACAATTCAATCCCACGCGCGGATTTTCTGTCGCGCATGACTGTCGAAAGTCGAGAGAAAAGAATCCGAAGCGTTAATTATTATTATACAACGAATGCTATGTAAAAAATTACAATTGTGGTAAATTTTTATTGAGCATCATCAAGAGGAGATCCCAGGCCACGAAGGCAATATATGCGCCGATCGTCGCCGCTCTCCCTCTCTTAATGCTCAGAGTCTCGCTATTGTATCGTGTAGAAAACCGCCGTGAAAACCGCCACGTAGAACCGCAGTAAGGAAAATCTCCTTCGAGAACCGCCGAGAAATCGCCGCGATCTTCTATTGCTATCGAATGAGATAATTTGTAAGAAAAAGATTGTGTAATACTTTGCGATAATTTTCGTCAATTTGTGCTGAATTTATTGTTGTAAGAAATAAAGTAAATCTTTTGTTAAACTGGACTGTAGTTTTTCTAATTTTTGTGCGTTATAGCAGCCGTGTGCCGTCCTCTCGCTTCATTCTTTCGCGTGGTGCACAGAACTAATAGATCGATTTTAATGTTCCATGTCTCATTTTGTAAGTATTTCGAATACTTACATTCTTTATACCAAATTTTTTTCCATACAATCAGTATCTTTCGTTTTATAAGCAAAAAACATGCCTTTTGCAACTATTTGATTTTTTTTCGCATATTTTCTTCACGAGTCTTGAGTCTCAAACATACGCATTTCTTTTCTGATGGCCTTTCGAGACTTTCGTGAAGAGAAATGCTGGTTTTTTTCCGATAAAATTCTACTTCTACTGAACTATTCTTGCTACTCGAGTTTATGAAGGAGAGGTATACTATATAACGCGCATGAAAAATTGTTAAATATCTTGTAAACTGTTGCGTTTTAACATAATTTATACTATTTTGAAAGGGGTACACTATTATTACAATTTATTAAAATTTATATGTTATTTAGAATGTTCTCCGCCCTTTGATGCCCAGGGCCACCAAGTGGCTGAGATCGCCGAGAAAGCATTTTCGGTCGCTTGAAACAAATGATTAGTGCGAGGAGGAGCTCGCTGTCTCGTTCATTCTCGGCGCGCCGCAGGCGAGCACACGGATATAGGCTCATGCTTAAGTGTGTGGCTACCGGTGTGGCTACCAGATTTGACCACCGTTTGATTCTGTGTCGCCATCGTCAGTGCGGAGTTCTTGACTAAGTAATCAGGAGTCTTAAAAGGAAAACCACTTGCCCTTTTCACACTAGAAAGAACCATAAGTATTATAAAATCGGAAAATAAATCATTTTATGATGGAAATTGTAAAAAGTCTTCCTTATTAAAAAAAAGTACAGATGAATCGTAATATAACATTTCGTATAACTATTTGCCTACATCTTTTTATTTTAATATTATAAGTATAATATTGTAATATGCAGGGTAAGTAAAATGTCCCGGACCGGTAAAATATCTCGAAAACTAAGCATTTCCGAAAAAAATGTTTGTTACAAAAGTTGTAAGATTTTAATAAATGATCTATTCACTGATCTGATCAGTTTAACCTTAGATGGCGTTGCCAAAGTCAGGTCAAGGTCACATCGATTTTTTTTAATGGCACACTTTTGACACCGTTTTTGATTCCAGAATCTTATAGCTGATATCAAGAACTTTTCAAAACACTACAATAAAGTTATTTTTGAAAATATTTTTCGAGTTATAGGGCTAAGTTAGCCGGCATTAGCATTACGCAAGGTGTGTCCGACCGACGGCTAAGATCTCTTGAATGCTATTCAGGATCAGATTCTGAATAACATTTGTTAAGATCAAGATCGTTAAAGATTGTTTCTCTTATTTTCATTTTTGCACTGAAAATTTATTTTTATGTAAAATAATTTTTACATTTTTGTGTAAAATAATTCTTCCTAGCGTGAAAAGGGCAGAAGATATTTTTTCTGCTAAGGGATTGCAGCTCAAAAATCGGTTTATATGTATTTCGCGAGCTCCTAAATCAGCAGATAATTTCTCATTGTAAAACGATTTATTTTTTCATATTGGAATATAGTTCTTTCTTGCGTGAAAAAGACAAGGGGTGATTTTCCTGTTAAGTTTTCAATGACTTACTTCTTAAGTGTAGACTAGTTTTGAGATTGTTTTGGGAATAAGGGATGGAGATCAAAAATCGAAAGAGCACTGATTTAAGAACATCCTAATGAGCTCCTAATTCTCAGCGATTTCCTATTGTTAATTTTTAAGGGTGCGGGGGATTGAGTGGACGTCCACTCAACCCCTCCATCTTTAAATTGAAATTCCTTCTAACGAGCTTAAAAATTTTTTTTTGTGGGAAAAACTCGTTTGGAAAACCCTTTTGGAAACTCATAAACTGTTTTAAATTCTGACCTATGCGTTTTTTTATTTCGGCATGATGGGGGGGGGGGGAGCAGTTGGATAAAGGTAGCAAATTGCGTTCGATCTGGAGACATGGTTCCCAATATCAGCTGAACTGATGAAGTTCTATATACGCTCAATCGATAGCTACTGCACGGGTTGTATAATGAAAGTGCTTTTATTTTTTTTTTACATGTCTTGCAAGCAGAGATATTGCGATGCAAACCTCTGAGTCTCTGAACTTTATCATTATTTTAAGAAACGTCATCATTATTAACGTCATCGATCAGCAAAATATACGGCTGCAGCGTCTGTCACTAAATGATGGTAGAAGTGCTGATCTGATGCCTGCCCGTTCGAGTTGTGACGTTTAGAGGCTCATGGCGATGTGCGCGGCGCAAGGCGTTTGCTAGGCAGTTTCCACTCCCGCGCGCCAAGCTATCGATATTCAGCACTTTATAGATTAATATTATATCTTGATTATGAAAATTGAAAAATGGTCAAGAACTAAGCTAAGAAACGGTAATGACAAAGCGATTTATTTGTTATTAATCTCTATTTATTAATATATATAATAATATTTAACAAAATAGTTATATACATTATAATAACAATTGCATTTATTACATAAAAATAGTTAGTTTTATTTACCATTTGTATCTTAACATTGTACTACATTAATAGTTCGGATTATCATAATTTATAGTACAATTTTTCCATATTTGAGAAAATCATACATATAAAGTTATTGTTACTAATAGCAGTAATAATCATAAAAATGGACCTCTTAATCATAGTTTTTAACCATGCAATTATAGTCACAAATACCAAATACTTTTCTCTCTGGATAATGATACTTTTAGCTCAAGTTTATATATGTTCTATTTTTTTTAAATTGGCAATTATATCAATCGATATAACAACACGTTTCAGCTTAAAGTTTCAGCTTTAAGAATTTAAATTGCAGTACAATGATTTTTAACGGAGTTATTAGCACAAATGCTTCTTTTTAGTTAACACGCGAGTTCTTCTTCTTATTCTTTTATTTAGCACTTGCCGTCATATATTATATATCGACAATAATTTGGCCACAAACAAATCTGGCGTAGTAATCAAATCAACATAACAATAAAATAGACTATGTGAATGCGAATACTAAATATATTAAAATATTTACCAAGTAATCCTTTAAATAATATATGAATATTAATTCCAGGTCTATTTGTTCTTTTTCCAATAGCCGAATAATTCGCAATGTTTGAATTATACTTGTATGTATCTAATATTATTTCACGCATCATAATTTTTCAATCTTTAGTTAATTATACCTTCATTTCTAGAAATGTTTTTTTTCTCTTAGAAATATCAAATCCTGAATTAGGCGACATTTCTTCCTAAAAATAAAAAAAAATGATAAATTCTTTATTTAAATTAAAACTAAAAGATAAAAGAAGAAAAATAATATTCTTTTTTAATACACAATAAGTAAGTTTCTTATTTATTGTGCATTATACACGTCTTAATAAATCGTTTGTTATTGTTTTTTTCTTTAACGTTGATTTTCTACATGTAATATGCATATTTAACGTCTATTTTTTATAAAGTATATTTAATATTATTACTTTGTCTTCAGCCTCTTTAAAATAATAATTTGGTAACTGCAAAAATAAAATAAAATTTATTTGTTTTTCTAATACTTCTATAATTTTATTTTTCTATAATTTTTTTTTATTATTGTTTAATTATGAGCTATTTATCATTTTTTTGTTATTTAATTGCTATTTATTTGTTCGTTACGCTTTTAAGAGTTATATTTACGAAAGATACCGCATATAGAGCACCTCATTCGCCTCAAATTTAGGTGTTCACAAGCACACACCTCGTGCGCGTCATCCCTACCGCGACAATCCGCTCTCGAATCTTTGTGAGAATCAATCGTTAGTGACGATTTGTCACAGACTAGATGCTCTCGAGCTGTGTAGTGAAATGAAACATTGTAAAATTCGTTGACGAATCTGTAAGGGTGTCGTCACATACAGCCCGTAATTCGTAATCCGCACCGGATGTCCGCAAAAGTTACTAGGAATTGTGTCTGTAACATTACATGTGTTTTACTTCTATGTGTCTCATGGAGTCGTAATCCTATGAAATTTCCATAAAAGTTACTAGTTATTACTAGTAATGCTTTTCCTAATTTTATCTATTTGACTAAATTTGACGGTTTAATTATTGGGAGTATAAATAAGTTTCCGCTGTTTGACAAACAATGGCGCTACCAGTATGTTATAGTTAAAATTGTCAGCTGTAAAACGTCATATCGTAAGGTTGGACATCTGGCAAGAACATAACCTTGAAATATTAGCGATTTTGCATCAGCATCTTATATCTTTTTTCGTGCGAAAATGTCGAGTTTTGAGCCGAATAAGCATTATTTTGCAGGAGCTTTTGATTTACTTCTTTAATTTGAAGAAATCTGCAGCTGAGGCGCATCGATTGTTTGTAGAAGCATATGGTGAGGGTGCCTTAAGTGAGAGAAGTTGCCGTGAGTGGTTTCAAAAGTTTAAGAACGGTGAATTTGACGTCGAAGACAAAGAACGTAGCGGAAGGCCGAAAGTGTACGAAGACGCGGAATTGGAAGCATTATTGGATGAAGATTCGTGCCAAAGAGCACTTGGGCAAGAAGCACTTACACTTACATTAGGAGTGACTCAACCAGCAATTTCACATCGCTTAAAATCGTTGGGAATGATTCAAAAGCAAGGAAATTGGGTTCCATATGAACTGAAGCCGAGAAACGTTGAACGCCGATTTTTCACCTTGCGGAATGCTGCTTGCCAGGCATAAACGAAAAGGTTTTTTGCACCGTGTAGTCACTGGTGATGAAAAATGGATCCACTACGATAACCCAAAGAAGAAGAAATCATGGGGACCACCTGGCCATGCTTCAACATCGACAGCCAAGCCGAACATTCATGGGAAAAAGCTCATGTTGTGTATTTGGTGGGATCAGCTAGGTGTCGTTTATTATGAGTTGCTCAAACCGAACGATATCATTACTGGGGCTCTCTACCGAACACAATTGATGAGATTGAGCCGAGGAAAAACGCGCCCACTACTACTCCAGATACGACAAAGCTATTCTTCTGCATGATAATGCTCGTCCACATGTTGCGGCGCCGGTCAAAACCTATTTGGAAACACTCAATTGGGAAGTTTTACCCCACCCGCCGTATTTACCAGACATTGCTCCTTCTGATTACTACTTGTTTCAATCGATGGGGCCTGTCTGAGCAACACTTCACATCATATGAAGATACCAAAAATTGGGTCGATTCGTGGATAGCTTCAAAAGATGAAGCGTTTTTCCGAAGCGGTATCCGTATGCTGCCAGAAAGATGGGAAAAAGTAGTGGCTAGCGATGGACAATACTTCGAATAAAACATTAGGTACCGTTCTTTCACAATAAATGCCCAATTTGATAAAAAACGGCGGAAACTTATTTATTCTATAATACTAAAAATTAATAATAGTGAATAATATTTTCAGAAATACGCATAATATAGAGTGTATATTTTTCGTAATAAGATAGCGGTCTTAAGATATTTTATATAATAGTGTATGTTTTTTTTATAAATAAAGCTTATGTAAATATTATTTTTAGTACAAACGTAAGGGAGAGTTGTTAAACGCCTGGTCACCTAAATTATACTTTTTGCAACATATTACAAAAAGATTTACAACAAATTATTTCGTTTTTGGTGAAAAGAGTTAAATATGTAATAATAAGCGTATCAAGCTACAATTTCTGATGTTCATTTATGTATAAAACAGTGCCAAATGAAAAATATAATAAAGAATTGATTAAATAGTACGCATTCGGCAATTCTTCCTTAATAATAACTTAGTGCTTATAGTAAGAATCGTCTTTGTTTCTTGTTGTGTTTTAAAATTTTTCCATGTTAATTTTGTTATTCTGCACGTCTAGCTGTTTTTTTTTTAGTATAACTGACAGTTTCACTATGTTTTTTCTCACTTTGAAGTTACCAAATTAAAGTAAATTTTTTAAACCCTCCCTGGTTACACTTCGTGGTCACACAAAAAAGTCACACAATAGTTACTCTGGATTAAAATGACCCCAATTAAAATGACTATCTTTAAAGTTGTTATCAAATCAGCAGACAATAGTATTAATTTCACAACTTATAAAATATATATATA
>NW_017304959.1:57085-82716 GCF_001594115.1 Trachymyrmex septentrionalis
TTATACAAATAAGCAAGATTACAGTTTAATTAGATAATAAATATATCTCAAATTGAATAATATTTTAATGAATTATTTTCTTTTGTGTATTCACTGTTAATATTCTAGTTCATAAGCGACTTTAAAGACAAAGTACAGCGGTTACCTGGGCGACTTCGTTGGTTACAATGCACTGGCTTGCATATCTTACATTTTCCAATAAGAATGAGATCTTGTCTACACATTTGTCACATAAATTATGGTACATGTCGTGCACAAGTTGTAAATTATAAGTTTAGAAAGTTAAAAAGTTAAGAAAATTTGATGTATTATGTTAATAATAAAAAGATTTTTTCAAAATTATAATAAAATAAAAGAAAAAAATTAAACGACGTTTAAGTTGTTAATGACTCAATAATTTTATTTTAATTAATATTCTTACCTTGAACCTTCTGTCATATTTTTTCACAAAAAATTTATGTTTAACCTCGTCCTTCTTCGCTCCTTATATCCGAAAAGAACATCGCGGCTTCCTATTTCTGTTGTGTCTGTCTTTTTCGAGCAAAATTCTACTTTTTGAAAGATTAATATTACCTGTAATGAAAGATTGAGGAGTCCTGCATACAAAGTGATATTACTATATAGCTTTTTCAATTGATAAATTGCATAAACTGTTATTCAAATGTTCCTGTATATGGGTAATTTGCGTTTATTTATTCTTGAGAAAATTTCTGCAGTAATATAAACGTGAAAAAGTCATTGTATTGCAAAATGTAGAAATATTGTTGTGAATACGTATGACAGTTTTTCAAAGAAGTTTACCTTATTCATAAATACCATGATACTAAATATAATCCATCCTCCCTCTGATCGTATATTCTACTGCGGTGTGTCTTATGATGTCTAAAGTTAAAAAATTGTTTTCTCAAATCTGAAAAGACGTTAAAGAAACATTTATATAATTTGTTCAAGTAAGTAGAAACGTTATATGAGTAGATTACTTACTCTAATATACAAAATAATTATAGAATATTTATTTACATACATATTCACTTACTTACACCTTGTATATTTTAATTCCGTCACTTCGTTGACAGCTATTCTAACCACTCCGCAAACAGTGGCTTGCATTCTGACAATTTTGCCGCGAAGATCATAAAAAAAAGTGCAACCTTTCTCCGTGTCGCTAGTCACGTGAGCATCCGCCATGTTAACATTTACATTACTGTCATATACATACAGTACACATATATACTGTCATTACATATACATTACTGTCGTCTTGCATTTCATTGGATCCGAACCGGATTCAATGAAATGCAAAACGACAGTAATGTATATGTAATCAAAACGAAAACTGCGCAGCCATATTTGCGCGGACCCGCATTTTTTCGCAGTTCCTACTGGTTATACTAAGGTTTACGTTACGTGCACTATAGATTTGCAGTAATTTGTTAACACAGCCTCAGTTTTACACTTCACATTTGAAAATGCGCGCGCGTTTCAATGCGTTTCCGGTTTTGCTCTTCACGCTCTGTTGGCCGTACTCTTATGGCTCCTGCACACAGAATGCAGCAACACTTGCCTATTGTAGTAGAAAAGAGAGATGACGCGGAATTTTTCTGAAAGATTTAACAAAGAAAGTATGGACATGTTCGTTCATGTACGGATTGCCGACCGGATTGCAGTAGCAGCGATCGCGTGATATGGTGCGACCAATCAGGCGGATTCTGAGTGAGCCAATAAGAGAGAACGAAAGGGTACGTGCCGCTGAATCAGGAGGCAGGACAGCAGTCCCTGGCAGGGAAGAGATCGAGTCTCTCGAGGCCGGAAGAAAAATAAAGTACATATATATTCAAGATTTTCTTCCCTTTCATTAAAAATTTTGAGCCTTTCTCCTACATTTATCAGAAATGAGATTTACTCGCGAACAGGCTGTCCGACAGTTTATGTGATTACAGGAGAATACTATAACCTTATTTCATTAGTGAAATGGTGGTGAGCGAAAAAAGACTGTACCAGTTATGGCGGACAAAGACAGTTTTCGATACACCGCATCGAAACCCTGCGAGCTCGCGTCACAGTGAAGTTGCGTCTCATCCCCTGGATTGTACAAGGATAAAATCGGCGTGGAGACTAACTTGCTTTTCAACAATTTGAATGCCTCCGTTTGTTTCCGGCCGAACTCAAACGTCACTCCCTTAATTAAATAGTATAGAGATTCCGTGATTACCGAACATTTTTTTACGAATTTTCTAAAATAGGAGCATAACCCTGGAAAACTTCAAACGTTCCAGACACATTTAGATCGGGAACTCTTTTATGGCCGCTATCCCGGAATCATTCGGACGGATATCCTTGACCGACCACGTATCCTAAAAATTCGATCTCCTCAAACATAAAATGGTCAGGCGCAACTCGAGGTGATTTTCTATAAGTAACTTAAAAATACGTTCAAGCACTTTTAAATGCTTTTCTACAGTCTCGGTGGCAACGAGAAAATTGTCCATATAAGCCGCGACGTCACCGCTCTCAATTAAATCACGCAAGATATCATTAATGAAACATTGAAACCGAGCCGGCGCGTTTTTCAATCTGAAAGACATTTTTGCGTATTCGTATTGGCCGAAAGGCGTAATAAAAGCAGTATAGTTGGCACTATCTTTCTCTATATATACGTGATGAAATTTGTCTTCAAGATCTAGTAATGTAAAATAACGCTTTCCTTGCAGCGCATCGATCTGTTCTCTGATTATCGGTAACGGGTAATCGTCACATGCAGTAATTTTATTAAGAGAACGATAAAATCTATGCACATTTGAGTACTTCTGTCCTTTTTCCGTACCAACACAATCCTGGAGGAATATTCGGAATTACTAGGACGAATGATATTTTAACAAATCATCTAGAATGGTACAAACTTTGTTTTTTTCATCAACCGATAACCTACCTACAAAGTGACATGCCCGTTCCTTTTTTACGTGTAATTTTAGTTCTGCTCTTACTTTAGACTCCGGCTTCGTAGCTTCGTAGTTTCTAAGTAACATGAACGAATCTTTTCTGTAAGCTCCTGATTGCGTATGGTAAATTTGGATTTATGTTAAATTTATCCATCTTATCCACGACTGT
Organism: Trachymyrmex septentrionalis; assembly: GCF_001594115.1. NCBI lineage: Eukaryota > Metazoa > Arthropoda > Insecta > Hymenoptera > Formicidae > Trachymyrmex > Trachymyrmex septentrionalis. The sequence continues at coordinate 60,194 of NW_017304959.1, forward strand.
CTCACGTCAATGTATAATATTTCATTCGCATTGTCCTTAACTTCCTTTCTATCCAACTGCTGCGCCATAGTAAAGTCCAATTTTTTTAATCCGTTTCCACCAAGCAATATGTCACATCGCATAGTATAGTCCGGTACGACACGTAATTTTAATTCATTCGAAATTTATTCATGCAAACACAGTACCTATAATCTCCAACGCGGAGCTATTAATACGTAGGCTGCTGGAAAAGTTTCTGCAATCTAGTACTTCCAGTGGCGCCAACGTTCTGCTATCATATCCGTAATTAGACGTTTTTAATCTATAATTCAATTGACAGTTTGTACTCAAGCCAACTAGTTTTGTTTGCATAGTATTTAAAAAGATTAAATAATAAAGAGCATACAGCCACAACTAAGGATGTAAATAAGTTATATATTATTTAAAAACAATTTCATAACAATAAGTAGACGTTTCGGTCAAGATTTGACCCTCTTCAGTACAATAAAATTAAATACGTTAAAAATTAAAACTAAATACATAATTCAACTAATAACTATTAATCGCAATTGATCGAAGTAGATTAAGTGGAGCTGGAAATTATTGTTCAAGGAGAGGGAGATAAAGATCTGAACTTGAAGAGGGAGATAAAGATCTTGTACTTGTGTGTCTCTTCATGTGGGGTTCGTCATGTTTAAAATGAAGAATTCTTAATTGTATTATGAAAGAAAAAAACTTTTGTAATTCATTTCTATTCATATAGCGCGACAACAATTAACTGTTGTCTTAATCTACTTCGATCAATTGCGATTAATTCCGTATTATAAGGTGAGAATAAATTTTTGTTACTAGCTACATTTATTAGTTGAATTGTGTATTTAGTTTTAATTTTTAACATATTTAATTTTATTGTACTGAAGAGGGTCAAATCTTGATCAAAACGTCTATTTATTGTTATGAAATTGTTTTTAAATACAATAATATATAACTTATTTACATCCTTAGTTGTGCCTGTATGTTCTTTATTATTTAACCTTTGTAAATTTCTTAGCCACTTTCTAACAATTTAATATTTTAAAAGAAGTTATTTCGTAAGAAAATGGACATTTTACGTGAAAATTTTTGGGCAATGATTTTTTACGATTACAAATGTAATCTAACTCCGAAACAATGCATCGATCGACTTCATTTGATTTTTGGGGATAAAGCACCATCCAATAGGACTGTTTATAATTGGTTTGCCGAATTCCAGCGTTGGATGTACCTTTCTTAGTGATGAATTCCGTGAAGGTCGTCCATCCATGTCTGTTGTTGCCACTAATGTTAATGCTGTGCGTGAAATGATTGAGCGAGACTGGCATATAACATACCGCGAGATTCAGACATCCTCAGGCATTGACATGAAAGCAATATATATGATTTTGCATGATCACTTGAGCGTACGGAAACTTGCAGTCGTTGGATCCCAAACGATTTGACCGAAGCTCAAAAACAGGTTCATGTTAAATGGAGCAAAGAAATACTCGAGAAATTCAACTGAGGTCGGTTAAATTTGGTCTACAATATCGTTACTGGGGACGAAACATGGATCTATTCGTATGAGCCCCACAGTAAACAACAATCCACTGTTTGGATATTTCAAAATCAACCGAAACCAACAAAAGTTGTTCGTTCACGCAGTGCTGCCAAGCAAACGATTGCTTGTTTCTTCGATTATACCGGACATGTGACAATCGTGGCTTTAGAGGATCGAAGGACTGTAAATACTGATTGGTACAACAATTTGTTTGCCAGAAGTCATAAATGAATTACGTAGAACAAACCGAAATCGTCGCATCATCCTTCATCATGACAACGCCAGCTGTCACACAGCACGTCAAACCGTGATTTTTTATCCAGTAATAATGTCGAATTGATGACTCATTGTCCGTATTCACCTGATTTATCACCTAATGACTTCTTTTTGTTCCCAAAACATTAAAAATAAGATGCGTGGTGAGCGATTTGAGTCGCCTGAAGCAGCTGTTGAAACATTTCGTACACTGATTTCTGAGGTTACAGTCTTAGAGTGGAAAAAATGCTTCGAAAATTGGTTCGAGCATATGCAAAAATGTATCGATTTTAAAGGCGAATACTTCGAAAAACAATAAAGCCATTTACCGAATTTTACATGTTTTTTTTTCATATTGTTTGTAGAAATTTTTCCAGCAACCTCATAATGCTTCTTTTCAGCCTGCGACATCGAACTCGGCGGCATAAATCTAGATTTAATTATAATAAGCTAATCACATGCGGTGTCTAACTGTGAATCCGCGCAGAGTTCACAGTCTGGTGAATAAGCATGGAGTAGCACTTCCCAGCGAAGTGCTTCTAACGTTTCCTTGGCAAGTTTTGTGACGTGAGGCCGAGCGTTATCATGAAGCAAAATCACTTTATAATGTCTCGTTTCATATTCTGGTCGTTTTTCGTGTAATGCTCGGCTCAAACGGATAATTTATTTTCGGTAGAGATGCCTTGTGACTGTTTGACCAGGTTTCAATAGCTCGTGGTACACTATACCCTTCTGATCCCACCAAATATAGAGCATTGTTTTCTTTCCGTAGATATTCCGCTTTGGCGTTGATGTCGATGGTTGGCCTGGATCACAAATGGTTTTTCAGTGTTTGGAGTTATCGAAATAGATCCACTATTCATCGCCAATCACAATTTGGTGCAAAAACTCCTTTCTTTGTTACCTAGCAAGCAGAATTTCGCAGATGATTTTTCGCCTTTCAATGTCTCTTGGCTTCAGTTCATATGGGACCCATTTTCCTTCCTTGTAGATCTTTCCCAAGGCTTTCAAACGATCGGAAATAACAGATTGAGCACAATTTAATGCTTTTACAAGTTGTTTTGACATGGGTCTTCATCCACCAATGCCTACAATTCTTCGTCTTCAAATGCTCTTGGCCGTCCAGAACGCTCTTTATCACATCAAAATCACCACTTTTAAAGCGTCGAAACTACACTCTGCATGTTTTATCGGAAAGAGCACTATCACCATAAACTTCTACAAGCATTCGATGAGTTTTAGCTGCAGTTTTCTTCCATTTGAAGCAAAAGATTAACATGCGCAAATGACGTTTATTTGGCTCAAATGTCGACATTTTCAATGCAATAAAAAGCAATGTTATTGATGCAATCGTATACTTTTATATACTGAATTTTATAGACAGATGATAAAATTAAAAAATTAAGTTTGGTTTAGACATTAGAGTTATCGACAGTTCTAGCTAGATCTACTCGCCGCTAGATGGACGGAACTTTCCGATTGACCTATGAATAATAAACATGTCACAAATTTCAGTAAAGAGTTATTTTGCTTATATTTCTTTATTTCAATATTTTATGTGATGTGACGCCTCTTTGGCGCTCGTCATACAAGGTATTCTAAAATTATTCATTCTATAATTTTTGATAAAATTTTAAAATCTGAAAATATTTTTTTAGAAATTATAGAGTTAATGCAGAAGTGTTACATATTTTTTACAGTAAGTCAAGTTAGAGCGTGGTCAATTAATTTATAAAAAAATGTATTAAATAAAATTTTTATATGCATATATGTATAGTACTCGATCAAATCAAAGATGCAATTACATTAGTAATGCGACCAGTCACCGATAATATATCATCGATAATTGGCATCGATAATTGCCTGGCATCTTCGAGGCATCCTTTCCACCAAATTAACGGCATATTCTAACGATAAGGTTCTCCAAATCCGTCGAATCTCACGAGATAGCTGCTTTGCGTCGGGCGACTGCGACGGCCAATCCAATGTAACTATGCCAGATTGCTATTTCCACTCGGTACAGAGCTTGCTGCGGTGTTTGGGATCATTGTCCTCCTGCATACAATCCTCATTTTTGTTGATGAACCAGCGTTCGGCAGACGGTAACAAAGCCTTTTTGTAGATTTCGAGCATTTTCTCGGCGTTCAGGTTGCAAGTAAACAAGTACAAAATGCCGAAACCCTTCTTTGAAAAGCAGCCCCAAAGATGCACCTTTATTCCATGTTTAACGGTCCGCTCGATAATTTTATTTCTGGAAATTGACCAGACTCGTTTGAGGGTACAATGTGCCCATATGGAACATTCGTCAGTAAAAATTACGTTGCTAAAGTCTCGATCAATGTTCTCGCGTGCGAGTCGCTTCGTCACATGTTTTTCATTCAACAGAGGTTTCTTCACTGTGTTACACCATTTCATGTTATTAGCCTTGAGATAAGTTCGAATAGTTTCATATGATATATCTAAATCTTTCTGCTTCAATTTTGCTTGATGCAGTGTTAAGCTAGGATTCCGTGAAAACAGATTCACTATTTTTTTATAGTCTTTTTTGTCCACTTTGCATATCGAGCCACGTTCCGGTAAATCATCGACATTTTTTGCCACATTATATCGCTGCACCCACTTCTGTACGAATGATTTCGACTTTTTCATATATTTAGCAACCGCTAATTGTGACATTTTTGGATCTTTCGGGTGAGTGCAGAGGAACACAGCTTTATAGCGTGATGCGTATTTGGTACTCATGGCGCTTAATGTGATTCTCTTAAGAAAGTTCAATGACAACTGAATCTTCCTTGATAGTGCATCAAGGACAAAGATGTCTTCTATGGATTCATGATAGATTTAGGGCGATATCTTTTATTAGCTTTGAGTAAGGCCGACTACGCTCTTACTTGACTTACTGTAATATATCAGAAATTGAATGCTAAATGTTCCAAAAAGAATATAAACTTTCTTAGTATTTTTTGTAGATGTCATAATTCATATAAAAATTCCGGGAAAACTTTACATTAGGGCGCGAAAAGTGGGACCACTACCACTGTGTGATTGCCGCACAAACTTTATGACTCCTCCGTAAACATGAAATTTTTTTCGCGATCTGTATATGTTTCTCGCTTCATGCTTAGCACGTATGCGATTAGAGATTCTTAAAATTCCTATAGTAATTAGAAGATTATATTGTTAAATTATTATTTGTGTTCTGTATACAATTTGACGTGTAAGTGATTTTTCTTTTGTAGTAGGATTTATTTTGAATGTAGTATTAGTTTAATACTTACGTTGTTAGACGCTTTTTCTCTTCGTCTTTCCAGACACGTGTGCATTCTTGCGAAGGTATTTACAGTTATTATACATTTTATTTTTTTTCATTATTTGCTGTTTTTTCTTTGTTTTATATCTTTCTTTAATTCTTTCTTCTGTATTTTTATATTCTTCATTATGGAATGCGTAGATTTTAAACACGCAAAAAGACATAAATTTTCTCATGATTGGTTAGAAAATGAGAAATATAAATCTTGGATTAAAGAAGTTCTTAATGATAATAATTCATATTTTTGTATTCCTTGTAATAAAATGTTTTCTCATCACGAGTTTTTAAGCATGTTGAATCGAAAACTCCTCGAACTAACATGGTAAATAATTGCTGTGATGAAAAAACAATCATTGAAAAGGAATCTCGTGAAAGAAAATTTTGCTATTCATGGCTTGAAAGTAAACAATTCAAACCATGGTTGCAAATAATCCCAAACAATCCTTTCAATTGTTTTTGTTCCTTCTAGAATCTAAAGCTTCGATGTGATTTCGACAAGCTTATGCGGCATTCTGACAGCAAGAAATATGTTTCGGAGTGTTAGAAAAGGGGCTTCAGCGTAGATTTGAATACGCATGACAAAGACTCTACCTTTTGAAAATCGGAAAAAAATTGCGGAAATAAAATTTGCAGCATTAATTGCCGAGAAAAACATTTCATTTGAAATGGCAGAGTCAATCTTAAATTTCTTTCAAGACCTTGGAGAAGATTTCGGAAGTTTTGAAAAGTATGACGATGAATCGGAATAAAGCACCGAAAGTAATAAAGAATGTTTTATGTGTTCGCGGGAGTGGTTGGTCGAAAAATTACATAATAATAAATTTTCTGTTCTTGTTCACGAAATATCTGATTTAACTAATGATAAATGGATGACGTTTCTTGTTCAGTACGTTGATCCTCAGACTTTGGATGTTCGAACAGAATTATTAGAATTAATTCATTTGGACACGAGTGATTGTAGTGCCGAAAAATGATTTACAACTTTTAGAGCCAAAACGTGGAAAAAACAAATTCTATTTTCAAACATTCTCGCTCTTTCCTGTGATAACACCTCTGTTATGACAGGAAGATACGAATCATTTAAAACTATTATAAATTACAAAAACATTGCAAAAATTTGATAACAATGTCTTTGTCACGCATCTGCATTAGTAGCAAATACAGTTTGCAGCGTAATTCCTGAAGCATGTGAGGAGCTTTTGCGAAAAGTGGCATCGTTTATCTCTAGCAGTCCTAAGCGCTCGTGTATTTTTGACTAATTCCAAAAATTATTTAGTTTTGATAGGATTTGTAGAAAAAACTGTCTGTTTTAAAACTGTTTGAAATGCGATGGCTTCCACGTCATGCATGTGTGGTTAGACTAAACGAAAATTGGGATGTGTTGTTAAAATTTTTGCAAGAAAAGCAATTGAACGAGAAATCAAAATCTGCTTTACTATCTCTGATGCAAAATTGAGAGATACTAGCGTACTTGTTGTTTCTTGAGTATATTCTGGATGCATTTAACAAGTTTAATGCGTCTTTTCAAACTGAAGAAACAAAAGTTCATTTACTTCAGTCAGCTGCGAAAAATCTTTTGAAAACCGTTCTTAAAAATGTTGTAAAAGCATCATTATTAAATTTTGTTTCGATGAGTATAATTAATCCTTTGCTTGTGTGTAATCGTCTATCTCCTGATCAAGTTATGGAAAAGCTTGCCAAGATCTTCTTGATCGATTGAATCAAGGTCAGGCTAAGATTGTCAAATCAGTTTGAGACAATTGTTTGGCATTCTATGACATCGCTGCAAAAGAAATTTGTAACAAACTTTTTATCAAGGACGAATTTCTGAGTAAATTGAGGATCTTTGAACCAAAATTTGCTCTGTAGCAAGAAGACGAAAAAAATAGCAACCGAACAATTCCGTTCAGGATGTTCTTTTTGTTGCCCAACGATTTGGCAGATTTGATGAGGAGATATTAAAAAAAGAATGGCAATGTCTAAAAAAGAATTTTACATCAGAGCAGAAAGCGATAATAATTAATTTACATTTTGATGAAGCATGGAAAACAATAATGGCAATTAAAAAGGCAGATGGAAAATTTAGATATTCCGTTTTAAATAAATTAGTTAATGCAATTCGATCTCTTCCAAATTCTAATGTTGATGCCGAAAGAATGTTTTCCATGCTAACAGACGTAAAAACCAAGAAACGTAATAAACTTCATGCAAATAACGTTCAATCTCTATATGTATTCAAATCAATTTTGAGGGCAAGAGGAGAAACGACTCGAACCACATGATAGTTGATGCTCGACATTTAACTCTCATGTTCGAAAACTTGTATAAAACACAAGAAAAAATACATGTTTTTTGCATTTGTTTGGTACTGATGAACATCCTTCTACGTCTTCGGATTTGTAACTAAATCTCTCAATAGCCAAATTAATTGATTTTATTTTTTTATTAATTTCTAAATTGTTATCTTACAGCATAAAGTTAAAAAAATTATTTTAACTTCAGAGAGGCTTAGTTACAGTTTTTGCTGCTTGATGGCGGTTAATATTGCCTTTTTTAACAACATATACTTATTTCTTGGGTATCTCTTTTTCCTTTTTAGTTTTTTTTGTTTGGTTTACTTTTCTTTGATTATAAGCTTTTATAACATGATTTTTCATGCAATCGGATCGGTAAGTTCTTTAATGCAACCTCACGCAATCTAGCATTCACGTTTCGACACAGAACATATCCTTTCTAAAAGTTTTTCCAAAAATTACATGCGGCTTCTCAGAAAAAATACGTAAGTTTAAAAATTTTTTATTGATATAACATTCTATCATCTTCTAACTAAAAGCCATATCTCGCAATGTAGCACGAATGTTACCACTCGTTTGGATTTCATATTCGTTATACTTAATTTAAATTGGAAAGATTTTCTAACTCAGCGAAAAATGACCGACAATTAGATGTGTAATTGATATTAAATTGACTTTGTATCCATGTCGATTTAATACCAATTCAATTCTCACTGGATACTTTTTATACCAACATTGTGAGTATCAAGTAATTCAAGACGTTGTTTCGCCGAGCGATACGTACCAAACGATAATGGTGCTGTAAATGCAATCAAAGGGCGAAGCCATCATGTCGTTAATCGTACAAAATATCATTATTCCTCGAACTGGCAGCCGCAGGTTCAAACTCAGAAAATCACCGTCCAGAAAATGCAAAAGCCGACTGTGTCAACGGTGCAAAACGCTCAAACAAAACAATCGCCAGTCCATCATCACTATCACCAATGTAAATTCGATAGCCAAGACGCACAGTCGAAACAAACGGCTCTCACAATTTTCAAATGTTCCGTTAAAGAATCTCAGGCCTCGTATAAAGCGCAGAAAAATCTGTTGACTACCGCCACTGCGTCGAACGTAAATATCATGTAAATATGATTGATATCGCTACATTAGCTTCGCTAGAATCAAAGAAGAAGACAAAAACGGACTTTCAGCTTGTCCTGGTTACTCCTCAGGAAAATAAAGTTGAGAAATTCCTATTATAACTTAAAATGTGGAAAAATTAGACGAAACAAAGGCAGCCACGCAGACTCAATTTATTTTTGCCGACAGAAAGCAGTGATGGCATACAAATCTACGTATTGGTGAAGATAGATAAACAAGGACAGATACAACTACTCGATAATAATGCTCCCATTGGAAGAAACTACATAGAATCTGGACGGCACAAGAACCTTACATAGACTTCAGTTCAGGGGGGGAGGTCAGAGTTTTAGACAACATTGTTCTTCAAATCGACAACAATATCTAGCCGAACGCTGTCCGATCATATTGTAGTAAATCATACCGTCTATAGAACTGATATATTCGCCCTCGGTGACTTCGCTGAATCTGAATCTATCAATTATGATATTACTCGAAGCAATCTGCCCATTCAGTTGACGAATCCGACTTTTACACATCGGTGATCTCCACTATTCCACCTTTCCTCGAGCTGCGGATCACTATTACAAAAATCTCAGCATCTCCTACATATCCACCACAGGAGAGACACAAATTCCCCGGTGAACGGAATGCCTTTTGCATACTACTCTACTAACAATGTCTAAGACGTATCAACTCTTACAATTTTTATTCCAATTTAAACTAAATATGATTAATATGTCAATCAAATGAGTAGTGACATTTTGGCTACATTATGAGACATGGCATTAAGTTAGAGGATGATGTAATTTGTATTAATGAAAAATATTAATTGTAGAATTTATATATTTTTACTGAGAAGCCATATGTAATATTTATTAGGGACATTTTTGAGTAGAACACGTTCTGTGTCGAAATGTGAATGCTGTATCGCGTGAGGTTGCATTCGAGAACTGAACTGAGAGTGAATGACGCGAAACAACGTCGTCTAGACTAATCTTTTAAAATAATACATATTCCGAAAGTTACCGAAGTTTGTCTGTAAAGGGATATCGCTTTGAAATTCTATGTACGTAGTTTATGGTTTTTTTTATTATTTATACGAGTACATCCCATACGTACGAGTAATTTTGGCAGAGAAAGAAAGACCTACGCGTATTATCTTGCTTTTCATTGTGTGAAAAAACTTTTTTATAAAAACTTTGCAAAATATATACGTTTTTGTAACTGTAAATACAGTAGTTAGATACTGTAGTTCCTATTCCATATAAATATTATTAGTTAGCGTTTTGAATTAAAAATGTGTAATATGTCATACTAACATTTTGTTCGCTTGTTTGTGACTAATCTTACTTTGAATCTTTGGACGTAGCATTTTAATTAATTGTGCAAGTTTTGTTTACCGCTTTAATGCTTTTAAGTTGCTTTACTTAAATACCTGCTTTATTTCTTTCCTTTCCCTCATTCCTTTGGAAATATAAATAGTTATGATTCATACGTGACTTATTAGATAATTTTTTATATTTTCTCCTGATAAAAGAAACTACCATCTTCCCGCGGTTTCCATCGAGCAATATGGACATTAATATTTATTATTCAAGAATGTTTATAAAAGATATGTAACACATCTGTTATTTATTAAGATTGCATGTACAGTTGTGTTTTGTTGAACGATTTTGATTTGTAACATATGTAAATGAGTGAAAATATATGAAATAGTTTTAACACTTGACTCCTGTCCACGTTCCTGACAAAGAGTGGGTTCCGTATTTTCCAAACTTTATATTTTAAAGCACTTTTTTGTTTATTTTTCTGCGTTAGTTCTTTAACTACAATAAGATACAATAACTTCGTCAAAAATTGTCGTATAGGGTTGTTTAAAAAAGTATTTTACAGGTAGAAACCTCTACTTTTCGGATCGCTACTTAAAAAAACGATCTCTGAAAACGAAATCTGGAGATTTCATGAAGTTACGCAAACATAAATGAAGATATATCAGACTCAAAATTTTTATGAAATTTGCGAAGCTCCATGGAGTGAAATAAAAATTGTATACAAATGCGATTTACATCATTCGAAAGAGCGAATTTATCTGCAATTTACTTTTTTACGAAGCCCCGTATGATTTTTTTTCATCAAGTTATTCAACGTTGAAGCAAAAGGACCATTTTTGCAATTTGCATGCAGCTATTGAAAAAAATTAGAGTCACTTAAAATCAGCATTAAAAAAACCAAATTCAAATTTCACATATCTCCGCGAAGAATGGTCGCGAAGCGATGTACGAAAAAACATTTTAAAGTCATAACTTCTTTAATTGTAAGAGGACAGTTTAACATTTTCTCTTTAAAATGATTTTTTATCATTATACTACAATTTTTTTCACTAAGTGATTTAAAGTGAGTAGTGCATCATGTAGTCTTTTCTCCGAAAATTTCTAAAAATTTTGTCACCTTATTAGCATTACCCGAGATGTACCACGGGGAGGTTACACGATCGGACTTACACCTCATGAGTGTGATGGGAAGAAGGGTACGCAATTTGAAAAGACCGCCAACAAATATCCAAGAACTAGAAGCAGCATAGCATCGAATATGATGGGAAATATCTCAAGCCATAATTAGATTTTTCCTAAGGTTCACATATAGAAGGATTTCAATTATATTGTTTGATAAGTAAATTATACATTGAGGTAAATTTACAGAATGTTGGGTGATATAACTATTTAATGAGTTAAAGAGGAGAATATAATTTTCTAATATGACTATTGAGTTTTTCTTAAAAATTACGAATTGTACAGACAAATGAAAGGCCTGAATATATTATAATTGCTAGACTAACATATATAATTAGGAAGATTCATTATATTAATTGAGATTAATTAATAAAGAATTTTAGGTGAGATGATATTAATTAATGATTTAAAAGAGGATGGATACTGTATTAAATTAAGATAGTTTGATAGCATATCTTAGATGAATGGAATCTTGATATAAAGTTGTAAATATACAAATTGTAAATATTAAATTGTACAATATATCTTGTAACGAGATTAATTAGTGGAGGTGTTAAAACATATTGTAAATAAGTTGTTACATATATTATAATATAGGTATATCGTGATGTATATAGTGTAAAGGTGTATAATATAAATAAATTAGTTGCATGTAAATAAATAAATTAGGACATTGTTTAAATTTAAATGTAAATAATTACAATATTGATATATAAATCTGATGTATTATTGTTCCGTTTATCTAAATGGCTCTAAAGACGAGGATGGAGTGAGCTATGCTCCTGCCTCCGTCTCTGGGCCCTACAAAAAGGATAGGTGATTTATGAATTAATGTAATTTATTATAGATTTTATTGGTTTATTATATATTTATTTATTTATTTTTCTTTTATTGGTCTATAGGGGTAATTATATTGTTAAATCGAGCAGATCAATAAGATGCAAAGAGATTTAAAAAAGAATATTATTGATGGTAAAATTGTGTAATACGTACTCGTATAATTGTTAATGATTTTGATTTCACTATATAGTATGAAGCAATCCACATGTGGAGCAATTTATCTTTTGATAGATATTTTGCCTTCCTAATCCTAAGTTATGGCGAGGGGATGCGTGGCTGACGGGAATCGATATATAGTAGGGATGAGTTGGCTCAGTCAATAGCGACCTTGTATTTGTGGAACCCATTTCCCAGAACGATTGGATGGCGTTGATGCTCTCTGTGGCTGTTCGCCGCGGTTGCTCGCTATCGGAAAGGGAGGAAGGGGGGCCTCTTTTTCGACCTAGCTGCTGCTCGCTGGCTTGTGGTGTGGGCAAATGTGTCTTCACCAAGGTCGAGTCGAATTTCAATTTAGGATGTATTGGGCGGTTGTGGGATTCGTCCCGATGTCATGATGTTGGGTGCATCGAGTATCTTGGTAGCTTGGGGGGGGGGAGCTCCTTCCGTGATCGTATCGGCCTGTGGCTGGGGGGAGTGGCTTGGCGGGCTCGGCAATTAATGGAATAGGAAGTTACATTTACTAGACAAGACTTTAATAACGTGTCCCTCTCGGTGGTTAGCCTTAATTAAGATTTTTGCTGTTTTTTCCTTGTTTGTATAATGAACAAGTATAGAAATTGAAAGCGTGAGTCCTTATGTGTCCCGAATGAGCGAGATTGGAGTTACTCGCTAATACTTCAAATAAATAAATGGTTATGTCGAATTAAAGAGATAATCATTCAGGAAGTCGGAATCCTGAAACCCGGTTTGTCGTTAGTAGCGTCCCCGCTAGCGGCCATCGTGGTGGAATCCAGCAAGGGGCTGGGAAGATTGCTGGTGAGCCCCCAATCCGAAAGAGTGATCGCCGATGGTTGTGATAAAGATGTTCGCATCACATCAACAGAATGCGTCGAGACGAACGTTAGAGTAGAGATGGATCCAGTTCCGGGACCGACTGGATTGTCGAGCGGGATATGAGCGAGGTGAATATCCCTATGGGGGGTACGATGATGGCTTCAGGTCCGATTTCAATTTCGTCGGATTCTGACATGCAAGTGGAAGTGGAAAGAAAAGAAAGAAGAAAGGGTTCCTTTCTGGAACCCTACAAAGCGGACCCGGAATAGAGGATGAGGATGACGAGGCCAAGTACGATCGCGTAAGTTTTGCTCAGGTCAAGAAGCGTTCTAGCCGCAGTAGGAGTAAGAGAGATCCGGATGCTTCACAGGACAAACACAGTGGCTGGTCTTCCAGACTATCTGTCGCAGAAACAAAAAGGAAAATAATGGACGCTGCGGATCAATTTTTGGTGCACCATCGATAGTGACAGAATCGATTAGGTATCTGAATAATGCATATGATGCACGAAAGCGCACAACGCCAATCCATGGCGAATAAAGACACCAGATAATAATAGGTATTGAGATTACAAGAGTAGCAGTGCAGGAATTGTCGCATCGAAATTCAGAAGGTCACAGGAGAGAGGTAGAAGGGCGCCGCCTGGTAGTCGAATATCAAAAGGTGAAAGAGGTTAAGTCTTTGAAGGAAGAGAGAACTCGGATTCAAGCAGAGCTATCGGGTGTTAGGACGGAACTGGCAAGAGTGTGCAGCGAGATAATGGAATCTGGGGCGGCTGTGCTTATCCAGCAGCGAATTACTCAGAAGAGAGGTTCTGTTGGTCGAGAGATTGATCTTGAGAGTGGAAAAGGATCAGAAGAATGGAGGAGATACGCAACAAGTGCGACAGGGATAAATAAGAGTAAAGATGTACTGGGGAGTGTGAACATCCCTCATCCAGTGTATCGTTCCTCTTTGGACGGCATGAGGAGAAGGCTGGATCTGGAGGGATTAAACAAAGAGAGGAGTGTGGGCAGAATTTTCTTTAGATACTGGGGTATAGATGATGTCGCTGACATTGGAGGCGATATCGGTTCGCGATATCTGCGAGAGCGTATTCGGAGTGGCCGAGATGGGCGAGGATGGAGAGGTGGTGGGGGTAGTAGAAGAAGAGAGATTCGCGTTGCGCAATCGCGGCGGGATGTCGGGATCAGGCATTTTGGATCGGAAGAGAGCGGGTGTATGGGGAGGGAGATGATAGGACTATCCCCCCTCCTTCTCTTCCTTCGATGATGACCCTCTATTGGTGGACGGGTTGAACCTGCTGTGGACAATCGTGGAGAGAGCGGTGTTTGAGGAGGGATTCCTGGCACGAAGATTGGTGCGTACACCAGCCGTAATGGATGAATGCAGGGAGAATGGCCCTACATATGCGGAAACCATGACTCTTGTTAGGGAATAAATTTCGCTACGAAATAGAGGTATACATAATACGAGGGTAATCCCAAACGGGTTCTCCCCTCTTAATACAAATTATAGGAGAGGACGCGAGAAACAAGGCGAGTGTTCTAGCTGAACGTATGAGAGAAGTCCTGTACCAACACCCTCAAGTAAGGGTCATATGTCTCTCATCAATGGGGGAAATGAGGATTCTAGGAGTTGATAAGTCCATTACGGAATCCGAGATAAGAACTATAGTATGTGATGCTGGAGGGGCGAACCCGTTCGAGGTAAGGATGAATAAATTAAGACCTACGCGGGGGGGTCTATTTAGTGTACTCGTATGGATGCGGGGCCTATTGGCCTGCGCAATAAAAATCTGCGACATGGGACGCTTGAGACTGGGGTAATCAGTGAGGATCGAACTTCTTGAAAAGAGACCAGTGCAGTATTACAGATGCTTGGCGGGTCACGTGAAAGTACAATATATCAGTAAAGTTGACAGAAGCAACTTGTGTTATAATTGCGGGAGTGCGGGACACTTCGGGGACTCCTGTAGGGTAAAACCTAGATGCCCAGTGTGCGAGGATAGGAGCCTCGATACGCATCATAGGGCAGAAGTGCGTTTTGTTCGCCAATTCGGAAGTAAATAAGGATGCGTTTCGCCCACCGACTCAAGGAGGAGCAAACATCGGAAAGAACCAGGGTCTGAGTCGGGCCCGGTTATAACAATGGAAGCGCTGGGAACGTCGCGAGTTGATTCTAAGAATCCGGTGCCGATGAAGGAAGTAAAGACGGCTGATTGGAGAAGTTCAACGGCCATTGACACTGTTGAAGATTTTACAGTTTAATGCAAATCATTCTTGGGCAGCCCAAGACTTGGCTCTTCGCAAAATATGGAAGAGTTCTGCAGAGATAGCCGTTATTTCTGAGCCGAGTAGAATCGAAGGAGATAATAGATGGATATTTTCGAAAGATACGTCGGTGATAATAACCTGGCAAGGTACAAGAGGGAGATATCCATGTATTTTCCTGGAGAAGGGAGAATCTCACGTAGTAGTGCTCTGGAGGAAGACAATTATAGTAGGTTGTTATTTCTCCCCTAACAGATCTCTATTAGAATTTGATGGATTCTTAAACATCTTGGGAGGGGTAATCATAAGAAATAGAGGTAGACCACTGATACTTTTAGGAAATTCAATGCTAGATGCGAAGTATGGAATCAGATGGGAGTTAATTTACGAAGCGATATTTTGCTCGATTGGGCTGAGTCAATGGATTTATTCATTTTAAATAAAGGGTATGCACCCACCTGCGTTTATCCTAGAGGGGAATCAGTGGACACCTCGTGGACTTCTGAGAAAGCTATGAGAATGGTGTCTGAATGGTGGGTGTAAACAAACGAATATACTCTCTCGGACCATCGCTATACCTTCATAGATATTGATGGAAACATGAATAGCTTTGAACGGTGGATGCAACCTAGGAGCCTTTTCTCACGCTGGAATTTTCTCAAATTCGATGCTGACCTGGCTAGAACATACGAGGTCTGTTCAAAAAGTATCGCGAATTTTGTGTTTTTTCAAAAATTATTTATTTATTCATGAATATCTATTTTGTCCCCTTCAAAGTAATCCCCATCAGATATTATACACTTGTGCCAACGTTTTTTCCAATCCTCGAAGCACTTCAAAAAATTATTTTTTGTGATCTTGTTCAGCTCCTCCTTCGATGCCGTCTTTATCTCCTCAATCGTAGCGTAGCGTCGTCCTTTCATGGGCCTCTTCAGTTTCGGGAACAAGAAAAAGTCACAGGGGGCCAGATCTGGGGAATACGGTGGCTGCGGCATCATTAGTGTGTTGTTTTTGGTCAAAAATTCGCGCACAAGCAACGATGTGTGAGCAGGGGCGTTATCATGGTGCAAAAGCCAATTTTTGTTCTTCCACAAATCCGGGCGTTTCTGGCGGATTGCTTCGCGCAAATTGCGCATAACTTGCAGGTAATATTCCTTATTGACCGTTCCGATTGGCCAATACTATTTTCTTCACTTCATCAATGTTTTCGTCTGTTGTTGACGTGCTCGGGCGTCCGGCACGCTCTTCGTCGTTCACATCTTCTCGGCCCTCTGAGAACATTTTGTACCACCGATAAACGTTGCTTCGGTCCAAGGTAGCTTCACCATATGCCACAGTCAACATTCGGAATGCGTCCGCGCACTTAATTTTGTTTTTCACACAAAATTTGATACAGATTCTTTGATCCATTTTTTGGAACACGCAAAAATCGAAGACGAGCCAAAACACGTGCAAGCAAAGCAGCTATCAAAAATTAACTGAACATTCAAAATGGCCGAACTTGTCGGCATAAGTGAGAGACATGAGTACCAACATAACGCCACAAAAAAATCGAAAATCGAATATACGTAACCGCGGAAATTCAAAATTCGCGATACTTTTTGAACAGACCTCGTATATATTAACCAAAACATAATCTAACAAGAGAAATCCCTATGGAATAAAGAGTTAAATGGTTGGCAAGGACACTCACTGAGATCTGCTCGATGCCGCGTGCGGGAGTTACAAGGAACAAGCCAATGTATTGGTGGAACGAAGAGATCGCGGAACTAAGAAGGCAGACGCAAACTTCAGAGGGCGAGAAGGAACACCTTGGAAACATCTAAGGAAATCAAGAAATTGTGGAGGAATCTGAGAATGCTCGTCGAAATTTACGTAGAACAATCTAGAAATCTAAAGATGCTGGAAGGAGTTGTTGAATATCTTGGAAGAGAATCCGTGAGGGGAGGGGGTAGACTCTATCGGATAGTCTTAAAACATCTGAAATCTGGGACACCATCCGTCATTAATGAACTTTTACTACAGACTTTGGAGAATGTGATCTTAACATTATTCCCGATTGAGTTACAGTCTCCAGTGGAGAAAGTATCAATCGGAGAGTGGGCGGAAGGAAACGCGGTGACTGCCGCGGAGGTCATAGCTTCGGGCGCTCACATTCGCAAAGGCAAAGTTCTGGAACCGGATGGAATTCTGGGTAGAGTACTGGCTGGATAATTGGATCTAATGGCACCGTGGGTAGCGGAATGCTACAGTAAATGTCTCAGAAAAGGAGTCTAGATTGGTGCTTCTCAGAAAGCCGAATAAGAAGGGCACCCTCATCGTTCAGACCAATATGCCTGCTAGATGAATTAGGAAAATTATTTAAGAAAGTGTTATGAGAGACTCCATACGTATCTGAACAGTAACAATGGTTTGTCGGATGGTCAGTTCGGATTTAGGAAGGGGAAAGGTCTACCGTGGATGCGATTTGATGGTTAAGAGAGTGGGTCAAAGAGGAGGTCAACGAAGACCGCATAGTGGTTGCTGTCTCACTGGACATTTCTAACGCTCAACACCTTACCATGGGGAGTCATCAAGGAAGCATTATGGGAAAAGGGCATCTCTGGATATTTGTTTGTAGCACTTGTTGACTATCTCTTAGATAGGAGATTGACTTATGCCTGGTGGACCTTCAGAGATCATTTTAAGATGATTATTCTTAAGGTCAAAAGAACAGTAGTTGCTTTGAACCGAAGAGAAATTTGAGAGGTCCTAGTGAGAGACGGAGACACCTCTACGCGGAAATGGCAGTCGCGATAGTCATGTATGCTGCCCCAATTTGGGCTGACGCGACGAAGAAAGATAAAAAGATCTACAGTGATGTCAAAAAGGTGTTGAAAAGAGCTGCACTAAGAGTTATATGCACCTATAGAATAGTCTCACACCCGGCGGCCGCCATATTGACTTGGATGATCCCATTTAAATATTTAGCATCGAGATATAGAAGTTTATCTGCGAGTTAAAGAGATAGCCAATGAAAATTTGTAACACCTCGAGATTTGATTAGGGACGAGAGATTACACTCCATTTGTAGATGGAAGAAGAATTTCCTCAGACTCTCAAAAGGGGCGTCAGGCTTCAGAGTAAGAAGGGTATTTGTAACAGAACTTGAAACATGGATGGAAAGGTTTGATGGGATGGTGTTTAGAGTCATCCAAATGGTAACAGGGTATGAGTGTTTCATATTTATACGAAATATGCAAAGTAAATAATTCTATTTGTGTTCATTGCTTTGGTGAGGTAAACACAGCACAGCCCTAGCCAATTGCTCGGCTCGAGCAATGGATAATGCTCAGAATCCAATTGACGGACATTATTGAAGTAAACCTATCCTTGAAAGCAGTAATAAAGAGCATCTTAGCTAAAGAGAAGAATTGGAACGCTTTCTGTCGGTTTTGTGAAAAGGTGTTGATTAGGAAGGAGAATGAGGAGAGGAAACAAGAACGACGCGTTTCAATACATATGCGTAGATTCAGACGTAGATCAGATGCGATAATTCTACCTTCAGTAAATGGAGGGAGGATTTAGGAACTTAATGAACTTTGAATATTTATATTTGTGTGCGTGTATTATGGGTACTGGATGGGTAGCATCTGTATGTATTCGTATGTGTAGGAATAGTAGAATTTTTTTAACCGAATTTTTAACGGGAATGTAGATAAATATAGGATTAGTGAATTAGATGCTGACAAATCCTCCAAGAGATTTCTCAGGAAGAGATAGATACCCGGAGTAATTATGAGGAAGTATTAATTCTTGAAAAGAGAAGGAGGTCCTGCAGCATACCGAATAGGTGATTCCGGGGCCTCTTCCATAACTTTGTGGTAGATTTGTAGAAAAAGGGGGAGAGGTTTTAGTTGGTAGACATATCCCTTGGCAATCTTACTCGTGGGACAAGGTATGCGAATCCAATGCGCTCAGGTGAATCCGGGCGTTTTCCCTTGCTGGAGGGATGAATCTGGCGACCAGTCTTCTGACACGAGCGAAGACCGGGGCACCTCTCCGGTTAGAGCTTATAAAATTTCTTCTACACAAAACAAAAAAAAAGGTTAGGCTAGGTTAGGTTAGATTAGGATAAGTGAATGTTAATTACTCGAGGCTGACGTAGAATTTGATTGCACGAATTTGTAAGGAAGAAGAAATTAGTATTTGTTTGATCTCAGAATCAAACTCGATTCTTCGTGATGGGCAGATGGACAGATCCTATGAGATATTCCCAATTGCTGCCATCTCCTGGCAGTGATCAAGATGCGATCTTGTGTGTTTGCCGCTTACGAGTGGCGAAAGGTATGTTATAGTTGAATGGGAGAGAATTATAGTACTAGTTATTTCCCCCCCCCCCCATTTGTTTGATAAAGATTTTTTCGACCGTACACAGGATCTGGAGCGACAGATCTTAAGATATCTGGAAAGGCCGCTGTTGTTACTGGACGATCTTAACACTTGATTGTCGGTCTGGGATTGTAGAGGCACGAATCTCAGGAGGAGATTACTCTTTGATTGAGCGGAGAACCTGAATCTCTGCTCATTAAATAGGAGTGTCGTCCCTATGTGTATTCACCCCTATGGGGACTCAAGTGTGGATCTTTCATGGGCCACGCCCGCAATAGCGAGATATATAGGTGATTGAAGGATTGCGATCAAACTGAAATCGCTCCACCAATATGTCCTTATGGACTTGAGGGACTTGATAGCGAGAATTTGTGAGAAAAACTGCAGGTCGATATTTCCCTAGATGGTGCACAAGGAAGATCAATCTGGATCTCCTCGTTGCTGGTGCTGTTTGTAAGACGTGGTCTCTTCTCCCAGGAGACATGTGGTGGCCACTTGCCTGAGAATGCTGAGAGACGCGTTGAGGGAGGCCTCGGATGTTGCCATGCCGCGGCAAGTAGCCATCGGTAGACTTTCGGTCTACTGGTGAAACAAAGAGATTGCGGAGCTGAGGGCTTGTGGGCATGCGCTGCCAGGGGACATCCGGAACTTCTAGCACGAATTATGGGAGACGAGGAAAGATCTAAGGGAAGTGATTAGAAAATCCAAAATGAGCCTCTTGCAAAAGTTTCTTGGATAGGGTTCTTGGATGGGGAATGCCCTTTAAAATAGTAATGAGAAATTTGAGTGTGGGTCGATCGTGGAGGCGCTTCCACTGAATATAGTTGGAAACATTGTCGATGTGTTGTTTCCGCGGGAGAACGCTGGAGGACCCGACAGTATCTGGTTTATTTGAGACGATGTTTGGGTTGTCACCAAGCGGGAGGTGATAGAGGCGTGCGCCAAGCTTTACGCTGGTAAAGCTCCAGGGCCGGATAATATTGTAGGAAGCATTATAATCAGTGCGATAGATCGTTTTGTTTCGCTGTGGGCGCAATGTTTTTTGGTATATATGAGGAAGGAATGCTTCTTGAAGGCGTGGAAGACTGCAAAGTTAATTTTGCTGAAGAAACCTAATAAACCGGACTTTCGGTTTACAGACAATTTGCCTCTTGAACGAACTAGGGAAGCTTTTTGAGAGGGTTCTGTGTCGTAGACTATTACTTAGACGCCACTGGAGGTGGCATCATATTCAATGGACAGTTTGGTTTTAGGGTGCATTGGTTCACCGTGGTTACGAGAGATGGTGGATGATGACTTTCGAAATGAGAAAGTAGTGCTAGTTGTGTTCCTGGATATTATATCCCATAATTATTATGTATTCCTGGATATTGTCAACACCTTTAACTCCTTTCCGTGGTCTGTGATTCTTGAGGGAAAAGTGTCTCGGAATACATCCGGTGCGTCTTGGACGACTATTTCTCAGAGAGGAGTTGTTTATGAGGATCTTAATAATCGGTTTGTGCGTATACACATGACATATAGAGTACTACAGGGATTGGATAACACCCTGTTGGTGGTTAGGGGGCCTATCTTTTAGAAGATTCTTGTACGGTCCGAGTTGGGTGCAGCTTTAGTGATAAGAGCGATAGTGCAGCTGAGCTCTTAGGATCCTTAGGGTTTCGATGGAGAAGACGGAGACCGTCGCCTTTATGACGAAGGATTCCAAATGCTTCGGGAGGGAGGGGGGGGGGAGATAGTGATTCCCGTGAAATACCTGGGCTTTCGAATTCTCGGTAAACCTTCCGGAATCATTTCCGCCTTTTCCTGCCGAGAGTTTGAAGAATGGCCGCCACTCTGGGTAGGCTTACGCGAACATCGGCGGGCCCAGGGAATGTCGGTGTTGTGTGCATGCGACTGCTGTACTTTCAATAGTGACGTACGGCGTTCCTGTTTGGGCACAGACAGTGTCTAGGAATCGTAAAATCTGTCGGGACGTGGTACTGCAGCGGCAGCTTGCGTTAAAAGTTATCCGGGGATATTGGACGGTCTCCCATGAGATAGCTATTCTCGCAAGAATGGTGCCATTTAACTTCATGATGGATCATCTTAGGCACACGTACTTGTTTGCGTAACATTCTGAGGCGAGACAGGGTAATAAACTGAGGGCTTAGGCGCTCCTTCAGTAAGTAGAGCAAAAGCGCTATTACGCGATGGAGGGAGTACTTTTTAGGACTTCTTTCGGATACCCCCAGATCGGTGGTGCGCGAGACTATTGTCGATAGGTTACCACAATGAATAGGGAGAGCTCATGGTGGTCTCACTTTTTGGATGAACAAATTCTCATGGGTTACGTCTGCTATCAGTCATACTTATATGAAATTGATAAGGCTGTCTCCGATTTGCGCCCATTGTGACGTGGACGAAGACACAGCGATGCATACCCTCTTGCACTGCCCTTCATGGAATTACTTATGGCTCTTGATCCGAAGAAGACACACTCGGTAGCCGTGAGGATCACCGTAAAATTGGATGGCTGTCACAAATTTTTACAAGATCGTCATGAAATGTAAAGAGGCGGAGAAACCGATAGTGTGATGCTCTGCTGCGGACTCTTCCTGCCCATTGTTTTGGATTCGGTATTCAATTGAAGTATACGAGGTCTGGCTATTAAATAACGAGACTGCGCGCGCAGAAGGCGTCCTAGAGGGGTAGGGTGGGAAACGAATGCAGCGTTGGATAGCTGGAAGTGTCTATTATTCCAGTACGAAAACACGTTTTTGTCGCAGTAGTAGTATTTTTTCTATAGAGGTTAGAAACGAACTTGTTTTTTTCTCGTGCCGATAACAATGTGTGACGAAAAACACGAGCAACGGATCAATGTGAAATTTCTCGTTAAATTAAAAAAAACTCCGACTGAGTGCTATAAGTTGTTGAAAGAGGCCTATGGTGAGAATTCTCTATCTCGTGCGCGTGTTTTCGAATGGTATAAACGGTTTTCTGAAGGCCGAGAGAGCA